>NW_027116386.1:109714-111676 GCF_000696795.3 Halyomorpha halys | reverse complement strand
TACCATTCAAATATCCAACACTGACAAATAAATAAATATTTTATTTATATTTTTTTTAAATTTTATAATTAACGAATTTTTAACTACAATCTTTTCAAAATAAACTCCTAAGAATCGCAGTTAAGCTCCTTGGTTCATAAGAAATAGCCAATTGGATCGGGAATTACATATGGAGTCAATAGAGGATTACATAAAAAAAACGGTTCCATGAAAAGTTCCACTCCCAGTTGCAGACAGTTAAAGGAGCAGTGACCTACAACCTGGGAAACCCAACTTCAACCCGAAGACTGAAGCTCGGACTGCTGCAGGACATTCTTTTATAAATTTTAATAAATATAAAATTTATTCATAGTCACACTACCTCTATTTTAATTTTTATTATTACTCATTTTATTTATTCATTATTATTATTTTTTCTATTTTCTTCTCTCGTCCCTTTTTCAAATCAAGTTGTTTCTTTTTACTATTAGAGGGCAATTGTTTGGTTTATTTAAGTGTACCAATATCAATATTTTTTCTATTAATTTTATTTTCCACTTTTATTAAGAAGCATTATTCTTATCTATTTTATTATTTTTTTCTTCTTTTAATAATAACATTGTATATAGTTAGGGGTGTCTTTTGTTCGAGAATATACCCCCCTCCATAATCAACTGTTAAAAAAAATATATCGGTTTTATCAACCATGTAAGGCCCAATAGGCCGATCTGGTATAAAATAAAATTTAAAAAAACAAATTTTTAATTAAATTTATTTTAATTATTAATTTTATTGATTTGTTAAATTTATTTTAATGATTAAATACATTAATTTTATTAATTAATTAAATTTATTTTATTATTTTAATGATCAATTTAATAAATAAATATTTTATTTTTAGTTATCTATAAGTGAACTATTTAAAGAATTATTAGTTTCATAGTAACTCCCATTTTGTTCATTTAATGTTATTAAGTGTTTAACAAAGTAACCTGGCATCCCTCCGTCTGATAAACCGCTAAAGTGAATATTAGCACTAACAGCTGATTCGGACCCATGTTGCTCGTCCCGCGTCTCATTACAGACTAAATACTAAATTGGTTAATTTGTTTGCCTGTGAGGAGAAATTCACAATGGAGGAGGGAGGTTCAGATGAGCACATACCTGTTTCAATGTCACCCGTTCTATATCTGTCAATGTAGTCTTCCTGTCATATGAGGATGTTGCGTGACAAGATTCGCATGTTGAAATAAATTACAGCAGTTTAAAAATATAATTTTATTTCAAACATTTTACAAAAAAAATCCAACAGATAGGACTCGCGAAGATCAAGTTAGTATCCTTTCTAGAAACCCGAGGACCCAGTCGCCAAGCCTTTTCAGCCAAGTTCTGTGGTCATCGTCTCCTGAAGAAAAGAAATTTACAGTTCTGTAATTTAATGTCTGATAAGTCTGTGGTTTACTGCATTATAGCTGGATATGAAGCTACACATATAGCATACCTCCTTTATATACGTACTAAATATTAATTAAAATCTTTTTAGGAGGGTACGAAAAAAAAAACAAATGTAATTGTAAAGCACAGACTTATCAGCTATTAAATTACAATTACAATGTCCATCGATTAATTATGATTTAGTTATGATTACAAATTTAAGATTTTAAAAAACGGGAGTGTAAAAATCATTGAATGGAATAAAAATGCAATAATGAGAGTGTGAATAGAGAAATAAATGAATTAAAAAATAAATTAAAGAAAAGGGGGGATAAATTTATATGTGAATGAAATACACATAAAATAGGAATAAACTAATTATAGAATTTAAATGTATTAAAAAATGTTTATGGTGTAAGCCGAAAAATTAAGAATAAATGTTAATTAAATTAAATTGAAAATGTAAATTAATATTTAATGAAAAAATTATGTTATATGATAAGATGATAACAGAGTCCTAACCTGTTGAAGGTAGGTTCTGTTTGGAGT
>NW_027116386.1:104456-105286 GCF_000696795.3 Halyomorpha halys | reverse complement strand
TAAAAAGAATAAAGTTGAGAAAAAGGATCAAAATTGTTTTTAAAGAAACTAAACCACTCTCAAACAAGTATATTAATAAAAAATAAATCTAAATTTAAGATTTTAAAAAACGGGAGTTTACAAATCACTGATTTGTGTTAATAGTGGCACATCAGTCAAAAAAAGTTTTTACTTTCACTTAGCTATTTGTAGAATATGGGAGTGGATAGCTCAGTGGTAAGGCACTATGCTACTGACTCCAAGCACCCAGATCTGATAACTGTTGTCATGTCGACGTAATTATTAAATAATTACTTTTATAATCACTTTTAATCTGTATTTGAGCCTTTAGTAGAACTCTAAAAACATTTTACAATATAAGGTCACGAGGCCATCTTCTTTTCAGGCGCCTCGGAGGATAACCAGGAATGGAAGAGGAAGCAAGGTTAGAAACTAGTGGGTTTGGGTAGTTAGGGACTTTATAATGAAAGGAATGATATCGGGTTCGGGCTAGATCACATCGGGTTACATAAAGTGTAAATTTTAGTTAGCTATTAAATTTGTATACTTCTGGCATATTTCTTCACTAGAAAAATGTTAAAATTTTGTAACGAGAAATATTAAATGTACTTTCCTCAAAATTGAAAGGCTCATTTGGAAACTTAGTACGGGAAGGCATTGCCTTAGTGAATAAAAAAAAAAATATTTGTTGTGAAACGAGTGAGGATTAATTTCTATTCAAATATGAAATGAAATAATAACTTTATTCTGGGAGATATGTCCCCTAAGAATAATTACATGGTTCATATAGTGAGATTTTTATCTGGCGAGCGTTTACAAATTTTCAGATA
>NW_027116386.1:101090-103816 GCF_000696795.3 Halyomorpha halys | reverse complement strand
TGTGATTTGGGAAATATGGTTATTCCAAGAGAGGTGTTGATCAAAAGTGACACCAAGGTTTTTTATTGTAGGATAGAAGTGAATCGGTTGGTTGTTAAGGAAAAGTAGAGGACAGTAAGGGAGGGTATGAAGGAGGCGCTTGGAACCGATGATGACCTTCGTTTTTTTGGTATTCAGCTTCAAATCATTGTTAGACGCCCATGCGTTAATGCTGTCAATATCTTCCTGTATCTAATTATCTGTAATATGGTGGTAAGTGAAGATGTGTGATGTGCGCACAGCACTAGATTTTTTTATTTTGAGGTATTCTATAGATTATAATGTGGGGTTTCTTTATTATAGCCCTGTACCCTCACTGCCTTTGAGACAGTCTGTAGGATGACTGCTGTAGAGAAAGTAACCCCAGTATATAGTCCTTCTTTGGAACAGGTCCAGTTCAAAATAAAATCTAAATTTTTCTTGTCAGTTGTACCACTATTGATGCAAAGCAGCGATGCGTTGTTCTGGTATTAAAAAATAATAGTTACTGACTTCTCATAACATTGTTTTTTCCTGTAAAAGTGTAATCTTTGACAGACTTCAAATATAAATTACAAAATAAAAAAACTATATATCTCTAAAAATGGACATTAGTTAGTTCAAACCATAAAAATAATATATTAATTTACATTACCTTGATCATATAGTTCTTTGAAATAACCCTTTATCTTGTTCCACACAGTCTTTTTCTCATTTTCGGATAATTCGTCCGTTTCTCTCTTCTTCCTGTTGAGCATTATCTGATCTTCTTCCTCTTCCTGTTTGACAAGGAACATGTATAATGCATACATTTATTTGATATATAGAAGTTGTCATTATAAGAAATGTTGAGGCTCCAGTGGCCAAACAGCTACTAACGACTACAGCTCTGTTGTCAGAGAGAGCTGGTTTGAATCTGGTCTGGGAAGATTCCTTTTTATTTCGCAATAATAAATCTACCTTCATATGTGTAGGGGTAAACCTTTATTAACCATGTTTTACGAAAAATGGTTCTTGATTGGACATATGAGAGTTAGGCAAGGGTAGGAGATAATATATTGGCCAATGGTAATTAACTTTTCCTTTTTTTTTTTTTGTTTATCCCTTATCTCCCCCCAATTTTTCATTACTTTTGTGAAACTATGCGAAAAATATTGTCATTATTTACTAGTCAAAATTGATGAGTCTTCCATGTATACTTAGGGGAAATAAAAAATAGTGGCTGTTTCAAAACGTTAAAAAAAAAAAAATAATTTTTCATTCGGAGATCTATATCTATCAAACTACCTGCAACACTAAAAACCTATTTGAACATAATTTAAAGAAATGTAAATTTGCTAAAATATGAGCTCTAACAGAACTGTTTACGTTTGATAGTTCCCGAGAATGTATACTAATAACCTATGTGTATTCAACCTGTTCTCACTAGAGTGGGAGGGTCGAATTTTCATTCCGTGGGACCATCATGAGATAAAAGTTTACTCTCCCAACCCGTAATCTAACCAGCGGCGTTGCAGACATGTGGTTGCTAAGGTAACTTCACAACTCAATTATCTATAAAGGCTTCACTAAGAAATTAAAATTGATATATATATATATGAAAAATTCTGACTGATAATTCGTTTACTTAGAGAAATTTAAGTTTGTGGGGTAGTAAATGAAAAAACCAAGAGATGATGAAAACAACCCTCCTGGAAGTCTAGGGTTAGGTAAAGTGTAAGGCAAGGGCGTACCCAGGATTGAAACTAGGGTGGGGGTAGGTCATAGTCAATTAGGTTGTGACATTTTAGCACGGAAAAGGAGAATGAAACCAAAATTTTAAGAGTAGGGGGGCAGCTGCCCTGTCCTCCCCGCTTGGTAAGCCATGGGTGTAAAGGTGGATCCACATGTTGGCCGCTCGCCATGGCTCGGAGGCTCGTACAAATGCTCGGCAAGCAAAGTGCGGACCATCCACATGTCAGTGTTATTCAGAGAGGCAAACATTTAGTGCATATTGTGTACTTGAACAACATATGAAAAGTGACAGCTCTCAGTTGCAACTAGACAAAGAACAATGGTGGAGACGCTACACGAGCGCCCTCACGAACCCCTTTGATCTGTGGCCAAAAAACCGACTCTCGACTGCTCGGCAACGAGCCTAGGCCAACCAAGCCAAGCCACCCATCCACATGCTCGTGTATGTCTGAGTTCGCCATGGCTCGGCCAACATGTAGAGGCCCCTTTACAGACACTAGACAAAAACCTGAATTAGATTTATTTTTTATTAATATACTTGTTTGAGAGTGGTTTAGTTTCTTTAAAAACAAAACAACTGTTATAATAACAGTAATATTATATAATTGTATGAACGATATTATATTATAGCAATATATAATAAGAATTAAAGATAAAATATTTGTTATGCAACTTCTTTATTTAGAGAAATCGACCGCTAATTCATCAGATTGGAAACTTATGTTAAAATAGACGTCATTTTACTGTCAATGTCATATTCATTTAAATATTTATCATTGTCTAAAATAAATTTGCATTGCATTTATTGAATCGATTTCAATTAATTAGTATAAATAAGAATCAAGTAGTTATTTTATGATATGGCGTGATGGGTAGGTGACCAGGTAAGGCACCAGGTCCAGGTAGGGATGGGATATCGAAAGAAAAATATCGATATCGGATAGCAATATCGATATCGATATTATATCGGAACT
>NW_027116386.1:88441-100152 GCF_000696795.3 Halyomorpha halys | reverse complement strand
AAACCGATAATATCGAAGGAGAATATCGATATTCCGATATTATCGGTTACTCGATATCGATATCAAAATATCGGATATCGGAGACAAAATATCGATATCGATATCCCATCCCTAGGTCCAGGTTGGAATCCGGCTGTAGCAAATAATTCTGTTACTGTAGCCGTGAGTGGACTATGTGGGTCCAGGAGCTCTTTTGAGGCACACCCATGCTCTATAAAGTGCGTAAAAAATCTGCCCATTGTGCGTGATCATGAACAAACCACCATCTTGTACAACCATTTTCAAGAAACAGTGCTTCCTTACAAATTATAAAATTCATGACCCCATCATGGATTTTAGTGATAAATCCCTATTTCCATATGAAAGATATCTGTCGTGCAAGTAATATCACAACAGTGAAAAGTATTACAGGGTTTGTCTACACGGTGATAATGAATCCAACATCGCTGCCAGCTTGCTTGGTAAATAAAAGATATGGCTTTGATTAAATATTAAAAGCAAAAATGTTAACTATAGATAACAAACAGGAAAGTTGCAAGATAATACGATGTACATATAAGGTTTGCGTTATGGAGATATAATGTATGGAGGTCCACTGTTAAGGCTTATAGATATTGCAGTTAGTTATCGTAGATAGTTGATTCTACTGCCTACTATCAAGCAAATCCTGCTATTACGACAGTACTGTCATGACAATTGTCATAGTTATGAAGATCTTTGTTACAACGACGTAGCGGCAGTTATTACTGTCACCGTCAAATCTATATTTATTACTAATGACTAGTATCTGCAGTATAAAGAAAAATTTACTTACATAATTGAGCAAACTTGTTCCGTTCAGTCGCAGTATTCCTGACTTGTTACCGGTTAAAAGTATTTTACCTGGAACGTATTATTAATACAGAAATATTTTTAATAAAAATAAATAAATAAATAGAGATAAAGTATGAGTAATACTTATCATTAACAAATAAAAATATTTTCAATTTTTTGAGATTAGTAAATCATTTAAAAATTATGATTCATAAGGACTTGAATTAATAACTATTTTTTCATAAATTTATTTATTTGTATTGTGAAATTTAACGATCTGTTAATGGGCTACTCATGAGCCACCAATGACAGGTTTATGTTACGTATAACGTCTCAATACCATTTTCTTTTCAGACGCTTATAGAGAGTAATGTGGGTTCTATTGTGAACAAGCATAGAAAATAGTGGTTTTGAGGAAAAATGGAGTTTATAATGAAACGGTAGGTTGCTTTTTACTGTTAATGTGTAACATCTTGGGATACTGATAATATTTGAGACAGTGTTAGGCAAAAAGTAATGCAATTACAATTAATTTTCATTCATTAATTTTCATTTTGATTTCAATAGTAATTCTTATTGAACGTGAAAAGCGTATGCTAAAAACAGAATATGTATTTTTGCTCAAACTGTGAGTGCTCTTGAGATAAAAAAAAATCTTAATGCCAATTTTTAAAAAAAATATTCAACGCGTTGTTCTAAAGAAATTTTGAAAGTATTGAAAAAAAAAAAAAATTGGGATCCTAAAAAAATATAGAAATGAGAAGTCACTAGAATGATGCTTTTTTTTTAAAAAATAAAAGTTCCTTATATAGACTTTTTCGTATCTAAGCTCCAGTGACGATACGTACATCATTCCATTATGTATTTCATTTTATATTTACCCCATCCTAACGGACACCTCTGTATAACGGACAAATTATATTTCCCGTGGGTGTCCGTTATATAGAAGTTTATTTAAATACGAAAATATTTGTTGAAATGAAAATCCGAGCCCCAAGTATCAATGAATAAATAGTACAAGAGCCGGGAAGAAAAAAAGGCTGTTATCTCACCCAAATTTTTGATTAATTCAATGAAAACTATGTATAATTACTAGTCAAAATTGAAGAGTCTGCCAAGTATAGGTAGGGGGAATAAAAAATGGCGGAAGTTTCAAAACCTTAAAAAAAGATTAATTTTTCATTCGAAGCTCTGTATCTTAAAAACTACCAAAAACTAGAAAATCTTAGAGAACATTATTCAAAGAAGAGTAAATTTTCTAAAATATTAGCCTTAAAAGATATATTTACGTCCAATAGTTCTCGAGATATAGCTTTTTAAAAAGCAAAATTTCTTAAAAATCTACTGATAGATTAGTAGTTAGTTAATTAATTTTAAGAAATCTATATCTCAGGAACTATGAGACGTACAGATGTCTATTAGCACTCAAATTAAAGCTAGTTTAATGGACTAGAAAAAAGTTTATGACCTTTACCTTCGTAGGAATAGTAGTTTTCATGATATATGCTAAAATAAATTGTTCGTATAAAATGTTGAATTTTAGAAAAAATATATCTCTAGATCCATAAGATGTCACATATGTTGCGAACACTCAAAATAAAGGGAATTTAACTAACTATAAAGTAGTTTATGACACTTATCTTTGTATGGGTAGTAGTTTTTATGATATTCACATATGAATCTAAATTTGGCAAATGAAAATTTATCCGAACAACTATAAATCAATTTATTGTAGCGAATTTCATGTAAACTATAACTCCTACGAAGATAAACATCATAAACTACTTTATTGCTTATTAAACTAGCTTTAATTTGAATGCTAATAGACATCTGTATGTCAAATGGTTTTTGAGATATAAATTTTTCAAAATAAATTCACTAACTACTGGTCTTTCAGTACGATCCCATACAACATTTTTATGAAATGTTACTTTTCAAAAATTTATATCTCGAAAACTATTTAACGTAAATAACTCTATTAGGGCTCATATTTTAGCAAATTTACTCTTCTTTAAATCACGTTCTCTTAAGTTTTCTTGTGTTGTTCCTAATTTTTAAGATATAGAGCTCCGAATGAAAATTTTTTTTTTATCGCTTTGAAACCGCCGCCATCTTTTATTCCCCCTACTTATACTTGGAAGACTCATCAATTTTGACTATTAATTATACATAGTTTTCATTAAAGTAATCAAAAATTGGGATGAGATATCTGCCTTTTTTCTTCTCTTGGGCTTTTGTACTAAAAGGAAGGGGAAGAAATAACATTTATTTAAAATTATATTACCCAAATGAAATCGCCACCCTCTCATATTGCTCTCGAATTTGATTGGTAGATCCAATGCGCATATTGTGGCGTTCCAGGTGTATTCGAACGGTTGCCTGTAGATGGAAGTCCAGACGATCATCCCGTTGTATGCTTTCCAGTCAAGTTTGGCGATTATCTGCCTCCTTCGCATGGTCAGGACGAATCCTCCGGTTTGGGTTGCTAAATGGACATATCTTTGTTTTAAGTGGGGAGGACCTATAGTGGATAATCCTTTAGTTTAAAGTTATAGTTAAACTTGTCATACTATAAGATTTTGCCATAGTTACCACACTGGCAGTTACTGTCATCAAGTGACATGGGAGTCGCTGTATCGTTACCTTTTCTCGGCCATTCTTTGTAATATAAATTCCATTTTCCGACGGAGTTGTAATTCCATTGCCAATTCACGATGTAAATATTGTCATCGGGATTGTTTCTTTTGAAGGTTGAAAAGATAGTATCGTTGTCTGCGGTGCCGTTCGCCCAAATTTGATTGCAGTTTTCCTTGGAAAGTAAAAACAATACAAAAATAAATTGTACAATATCCTTCTTTATGTATATGGAGTTTGTTATTATTAAATAGTTAAGCTTAATTTTTTCAGATTAAAGTTAGTCAGGGATGGGATAGAGAACGCAAAAAATATAAACAGAATGAGGATGTTATAATTGTAACATTCTTATATAAAAAAAAAAAATCGAAGATTCTACAAAAGTTTATTAGAAACCGAGATGGTTCAGGTTGTGGACAGAAAAATGAGTCACATGGAGTATAAAGTTAAACTTCTCATGGCGAAAACCTCTGTATAAAGGAAATCCCTCTTAATGGACAATTTCATCAAGGCTGAATGTACCACTTCGTAGGAAGCACCAAAATAAGTTGAATTAACTTTTGATTTTCTCTAGAATGAAAAGTCCGATTTTCAATCTATAGAGAGCATTTTGTGTTTTTTAAATATAGATTGATATAATATTCACACTAATTGGGTATTAAACCGATTAATTAAATAATTAAGAAAATAAAATGCGAGAATATGAGTTAACGATTTTTTTTAAAAATAAGTATTGGGTTATAGCCAATTGAAGAACCGTTCACTGAAACCAACAAGAAATTTAAAATGAGACTAAAAGTAAATTTTACTGTATGATGGTATAAATAACTAGATTTTATAAAGCTAGTTTAATTCACTATAAAGTAGTTTATAAGCTGTTTCGTCTTAGGAACAGTAGTTTTCATATTTGCTAAAATAAATTGATTTATAGTTCGGATAAAATGTCATTTGCAAAATTGATATTCCTATGCAAATGTCTTAAAAACTACTACTACTAAAGTAGTATAAAGATAAACGTTATATACTACTTTATAGTACATTAAACTAGCTTTAATTTCAGTGTTTATTCTTTTAGTGTTGAGTGTTATAGTTCTTCGTAAATCTTACATTTTTTTCGAATAACTAGAAATCAATACTTTGTGAATTTATTTTGGAAAATATAATGAAAACTACGACTCCCATGAAGATAAACGTTATAAACTACATTATAGAACTTTAAACTAGCTTTAATATTAGTGCTCAATCACATTTGTACCATCAAAAGTAAAAGTTTTTTTAACAAGTAAAATTCTACATCTAAAATCATTTAGATATTTAATATTAGATTTTAGATATAATATTTTTAGCCAAAAACAGTATTGTGTAACTTTTTTCCAGAATAAATGACCCTCAAAAATTAGTTTTGTGGGTTCACATTTTATGACGTATGTAGAGAATGAAAGGTGCTGATGAATAAAATTGATGCCCACGTCCGGAGTGGAGAGGTTTCGTAATAGAGAGGTTCAAATGCACGAAATATGTACCTTGTTGGCCGAGGCTTTAAGGTTAAATGTACAGAATTTCAGTGATTTTTTTTTTCTTGAAAGATGGTACAAATTTACTTTTTGTCTCATTTAAAATGTCTCGTTGGTTTCAGTGAACGGTTCTTCAGGTGGCTATAACCCAACATTTATTTTTTAAAAAAATCGTCAACTCATATTTTCGCATTTTATTTTCTTAATTATTTAATTAGCCGATTTAATGCCCAATTAGCGTGAACATTATATCAATCTATATTACGAAATCACAAAATACCCTTTACAGATTGAAAATCTTGATCATTCTAGAGAAAATCAAAAGTTAATTCAACTTATTTTGGTGCTTCTTATGAAGTGGTACATTCAGCTTTAATGAAATTGTCCATTAAGAGGGAGTTCCTTTATACAGAGGTTTTCGTGATGAGAAGTTTAACTTTATACTTCTTGTAGTCCATTTTTCTGTCCACAGCCTGAACCATCTCTGTTTCCAATAAACTTATGTTGAAGCTTTAATTTTTTTTTTAGCCCATCTCTGGCTAACTTTAATCTGTGTTATATAAAAGTTAAATCTGTGTTTATATAATATCTTCCCAAAAATGGTTATATTAACTTTTGATTGATAAGTCCTTAACTATATAACGCAAGAGTAATTTTTGAAGAAAAATATGTGCTATTTTTATTTTATGGTGTCAATCGATCTAAAAAGTGAATGGCTCAAATAATTATAATAGAGATTCATATTGATTATGTTTAAGAAAATTATGATTACCTCGCAAGTAGTACAACTCACAGCAACTACTGAATTAGTTAAAACGAAAAAGAGTAAAATTCTCTCCAAACCTTTCATGATTACTGGCGTTTTCTGCTCCTAGCAAAGTCTTATATAGTTAAATTCATTTCTTTATATAGTCTTATTTTATTCTTTTTATTGAATGTTTTTCTACGCAAAACATATTGTGGCCATTTTCGAACGATTTTACGCCTTGTCAATCCGTACAATGGAAGGCCTTGCATTTTTCCATGGTATCCTTCTTCCTCTCCCAAACCAATAATTACAAACACAAAACAACTATTGTTTATTGAAACGATAAAATCGACGCAAGTTAAATCAAATATAATTAAAGTTATACTTTATACATCAAGTATGTATTATTTACAACATGGTTATATTATAAAATATCTAAATGAAGGATAAAAACAATAACGTATGTTTTATCCTTTGATGCGAAGAGTTCATGATATAAAACTTTTTTATTTTCTTATTTACTTTCACTTGACTATATATAAAAAAATTTCTTATCACTGTAGTAATTAAATAATTCATTCTTTAATTTCAATTAACCTATAAAGGAGCCTTTTGGTTGATAGGACGATTAACTCCATAAAATCATTCTTAAAATTTTGATTCTTTAACAATTTAGCATAGACAAAGTGAACTAGAACAAAAGTTAAATATTTAAAAAAAAAACTGTTATATTTTCGTATTTTAAAATTTAAAACAATTTTATAAAGAAATATGTTTAAAATTTAGTAACGTGAAGTACTATTGAATTTGAAATTTTAGTTACTTAAATTGTCAACTGAAAGGCGCATTTGGAAAAATAGTACGGGAAAGTATTAAAACACTGTAAATGACATAAAAAATATCTTTAAAACCTGAAATTTAAACTAGGTGGTAATTTAAAGTCGTGTGTGATGCGCACACTGTACCAAATTTTTAAATTTATTTATAGAGATTATAGTGATTTATTCACATGATTCATTTATTTATTTTTTATAGAGATTCACCCGATTCATTTATTTATTATTTATAGAGATTCACCCGATTCATTTATTTATTATTTATAGAGATTCACCCGATTCATTTATTTTTTATTTATTGAGATTCACCCGATTCATTTATTTACTACTTATAGAAATTCAGATTGTTTTACAAAAAATCCACCAGTTTCTCTTATAAATGTTTGTTGCAAGCAACAAGCAGCCAGTTTCTTTTGATTTTAATTTTATAAAAAGTGTCCAGAAAGTGTCTATGCTATCTAAATTTTAAATGAATAGATCAAAACAAAGATCTTCAAAGAAAATAATTTATTTATTAACTATGTGGACATGATGGAAAATTATTTACTAAATCCAGTATTGTTAAAATGACGAACAGAAAAGAGAATTATTTTTTCTTTGAATTATTAAGATACGCGTGGGCTCTGGGATGTAGGGCTTACTTTACGACCCACGGTTTTTTTATTGGATTTCAGAAGCAATGGACCATTGTATTACGATATATATATATATATATTTTTTTTTTTTTGGTGTTTAGCAGCGTGCTCGCTATGGTCGGACATGGAAAAAACATCGCTTCTAAAATCCCCCAAAATATGGCTGCGTCGCACTGTAGGAAAGGCCGGAAAAATACCCAACAGTGAAAATGGGTTTAAATTTTTTTTTCAGTTGTTTCCTGTTCTTAAATAGTTGAATCATAATGTCTTGCTATAATTTTTGGGAATATATATATGTTTAAGGCCCTAAGGAGGGGTTTAATAATGCACTATCGTAACCAATTGACATTTTTTGAAATCAATCCAAAAATTCTGATTAGAATTCAGATTTTTTCCTATACCTTAGTCTCACTTCCATATCCTTTTCATACAAAAAATATAACACTAAGACTAGACATATCTAAAAAGATACCACCACAAACGCACCAAACATATGTTATTAGACAATACATGAATAATGTTTCTGAATTGTAAAAAACTTGTTTATTGTATATATTCTATTTTTTAACCAAGTGTATTAATTGTTTTTTTGTTCGTTATTTATAATTCATGATTATTTATTATATTTACTTTATAATTATTTTTTCTTTTTAGTATATATGTTTTAAATCATTTTCCTATTGTTTAAGACCACAAATATGTAAAAAATTGAAGTCAAATCACCTCACTATATCATATAAAGAGTATTTACGCTTTAACAGGTACCTTTTATCAATTATAGTCTTATGACAATCCGTATACAATAATCAATAAAAACTATTATTTAAAAGAAAACAGTGGGCTGTTGGCCCACAGTTGGTTATAAATGTAAATATCGCCTTCTTTCCAGTTTTGTTGGTATATAATTCAAAGAACAGATAGTTCTCACTCTTTCCTGTATGCCTCTTAGAGAATGTAATTAAGTAAGTGATTTTCCATCATGATCCGTCCATGATTCCGCATTATTAAAATATAAATTATTTTCTTTTGAGATCTTTGTTTTTTCTATTAAATCAATTTTTAAGTTGGATACACCCTTTCTCAACAACTTATAGCAGGATCAAATCTAAGGGGGGAGGCATAGTCAACCAGGTTGTGACATATCAGCACAGAGTAGGAGAATGAAACCAAAAGTTTAAAAACATTATATATAATTGTCGCAGTACTTTATTAGTTATTACAATTAGTATCTTCTTTAAAAAATATATTTTTTATTAATAATTTTTTTCACTCCTAGGAGTGAGGGGAGCTGGCCCCTCCTGCCCCCCTCTGGGTACATCCCTGAGTAGGATTCCAAATTATGTTTAACATCACACAAGCTCATACTGTCAAATTTATAAATACATGAGACCCATTCATTGGTTACCAAGCCAATTGTTCTAGGATCTACGTGTTAAAAAACTACATTTAATTTAATCTTAAGTTTAATACTATATGTTATTTTGTAACATGGTTGTATTATGTTAAGCCATCTGATTGGCAAAATAATAATTATTCTTTGTTTGTTTTTTCTTCTTAGTATTTACTTTTCAAAAATTGTCTCACTCCCTCGAGAAACCTATCACTCTCACCCATAGTATTGCTATGGAATGGAAAATAGGAAAAAAAATATTTCATCAAAATAATAATGCACTTTTATGCCAATATGTATATGCTAATGGTCATTTTTTCTTTAACATAAGAAACCTCAGGGAACCGTTAAAATTTCATGTCTCTTATCTGTGTGAATTTCAATGTAACATTATGTTTTTATAAGGGGGATATTATTATTTTAAATATATAGTATAAGTTTTTTTAATTATATTGATAAGGAATGTTTTTAAAATGCTTTTATTTAGCGAAATGGTTTATATAAATGTTTAAAAGATCATTGACAATATTTAATGTGTGATTTTAGGGATTGACATTATGTAGTCTGAAACATCATCCAATTAATAAATAAAAAAATGTATGAATTTTTAAGGGTGTTTATGTTTCTAAAAGTTGCTATATTGAAAATTATAATATTCCGTATCTCAAAATATCATTTTCTGAGGGTAATAATCTAGGGAATATAGTTTTATATATTTTTTTGTTCTCAACAGTATCACTTTTTATAACGGAAAGTAGTATATATTGTAATCCTTCAGTTTTTATATTGATGTTCCTTATTATTATTTTTTTTATCTTCAAATTGATAAAAAATTTGTTGGTTTGGTCATTTTAGAATATAATTGTCTGAACAATAATTAGTAGCAGTTTGAATCTTAAAAATCATGCTATGTATAAATAATTTTTCACATAGAGTTTAAGAGATTAAATATATAATAAATAAGTTATTAAAAATTATAATTGAGAAAAAAAATATATTTAATCCCATAAAGGCTGGTTTATTTGTATCTGATTCTTCAGGTATTCATTCTTTAGGCAACACAAGAAACAAATATGTATATAGTTACAAAGAATGAAATTTTTTTTTAATGATGTGATACTGATATTAGAAATTACTTAATAGTTTTCATTGTGTGACTAGTGAATTGAAAAAAAAGACCATTACAGGAAAAATGCAAATATACTAATATATATATCCATTTCATCTGAATTTTAAGATGAAAAATTCAAGTTAAAATTGAACACTGACGAATGTCAGTCCAATCAGATTAGACACTATAATCGACAAATTATTCTTTCATTATTTAGAAATTTTACTGTTTGAATTATGTGTATCATACTTCAGTTATCATAAACCCATCATTTCTTTCTTGGAGTATGAATTAATGAAAAATTATGAATAAAATAGATATTTCATTTAATTAAGAGAGATTTCTCTGAACCAAATTCCTTTTCTTAATCTTGAAATAATGAAATCTTGAACAAATGTTGGAACTTCTCCATTCGTTTACTTCATATGATCAAAATTCAGTTATTGTCTTATCATAATTAATTATAAAAACATTCATGTCTGAGTATTCTTGACGATGATATACATTGTTGGCAGAAAATAATTTTTTTAAATATTGGAGCCCAATCACAATTTGGCCTCCATTTAATATTATCATTATCATTCAGAAGAATCACATTTGTCTCATTAGTTCATATTTCGGGACATTCATAAAACACATTCCAACCTGCCCACGTGGTTATTACAAATCTTTTACAACTAAAAAAACGAGTATTTTCTTACAATTTATTTTTAACAAATTAATATCTGTCATTACAATTAAAACAACTATTATCGTTTCACTGTCAATGCAAATAATTCATTTCAGAATGGTCTTATATTTTTCAGTTTATCTATAAGTTATTTCCCAATAATCTGTGTATATGTTTAGTGAAAACACCACTTTACATCAAAGTCTCTTTTATTATCTTTAAATTCTTATATTTCTTCCACTGATATTTCAGAGTGTCATCCATCTTCAGGATGTTTTTCTTTTTTACAATTTAATTAGGCTATGATAAATATGATTGCACAAATTAAGGTATATTATGTGAATATAATATAAATTATTACCTTAAAACATTCTATGCACAATATTATCCTTATATATTACTTCATCTGATGTAATAATAAATATTTTTTGAATTCTTACTATTTCATGTCTTTTTTTATTTAATATTGGTGTCATAGTTTATTAGAACCATACAGTATAGGCAAATAGGTTATTATTCAGGTAATAAATCATATTGTATCCAGATAATGAATTTAAACTTGTGCATTCATATTTATTGTGTTATTATATTTTAGAGATAAAAAAATCTAGCTGATGGAAGTATATCTGAAGCTTTGATCGAAGGAATGTGAGATTTTAATGTTGCTAAAGAAATGTTATGGAAAGTGCTGTTTTCATTTAAAATATTCATAAATTATTAATAATATACATTCCTTAAATAATTAGAATTTATATAATATGTTATTTAGCTATTATTTCTTATAAAATTATTCTATATTTCTGTCATTTAATGGTGTAGTGTTGACACATATATACGTCACTGTAGAATAGTTTACATATTTTAATAAATAAATTGTGACACACTCAATAAACATACTAAAGGGAAGGAATCAAATGAAGAAGATAAGTAAGCAAAGATTGTTGCTATTTTGATTTTGAATCCCCTACTTCGTTATGCCTTATCATTATTATTATAATACATATATATTTTAGTTAGCAATATAATGTATTTCAAATAAATTAATATTCATTCACACATTTTCTTTATCATATTTGACATTTGGACTTTATCTACATTTAGTAAGCCTGTTCATGAACGATTTATTTGTAATATTTCATGGAACACTTATATTATCTTTTTAAAGTTAATATTTTATGGGTTGTAATATAGAAGTAATTAAAATAGAATTTTTGCTAAAAAAGGATAAAATCTTTGTTTTAAAAAGTCAATGTTTGGGCCTGTAGTAAAATACTTCTTAAAAAAAAAAAAATCAATATCGATATATTAATTCATATTGGTAACTATTTTTTATTTTATTTTGCTATAAAAAAAATATATA
>NW_027116386.1:73726-88376 GCF_000696795.3 Halyomorpha halys | reverse complement strand
TGAAAGCTGTACTGAAGGAAGTCGTGATTGAAGACTTATAAAACTTCATAAAAAAAAAAAAAAAAATAGTTTGAAGATCTAGTATGTAATTTTTTACAGAATAATTAAGATTTTTTTTTTATTCAGAATAACTTTTTGATGGAAATTTTTAAATATCGTTAAGAATTAATTTCTTTTCTTTATTTCACTTGTGCTACTTTGTTTTTTAACCTTAGACTAATATTCAAGTATCGCAATTTGCATTTATTAGGTCAATGAATAAATAATTTGAACATGGAATTTTGTTAGTTGTTGCTTTAGTTTCTATTGTATTCATTATGCCAATTATGTTGAACATTATTTTTTGTGTCTGTTTTAAAGTTGACATTATGTGTGTTTTTAGTGAGTAGAGGTAAGAGAAGTATTTACTTAAAGAGAAATTAGCACTAAATGTTCCTAAAACTAAAATGATAGTTTTAAGTAAAGCGAAAGACAGAATTCCCAAAATAAATTATAAATGGTGAGAGATTGAGGTCTCTTTATAGAGACCAAAAGAGGGAGGAAATAGAGGTAGTACAAATATTTAAGAATAACAATACCTAATAACTTATCGTTACATGAACAGCTATGTTTGGTGTAAATAGGATTTAGAGTAATATTTTGCATTACAAATATGTTCCAATATTGGTGAAGCAAAGGGTATTTCAGTCAGTTGCTTGTTCTGTTATGTTCAATTTTATGGATATTTCCCAAAAAAGTAGTATGAATTATCAGGCTGTACATAAAGAAGCTTTTTGATCTTCCGAAGAACACTCCTAACTTTCATGTATTCAGAAACAGATATGGAGTTACTTTTATACCTTGCAGTTGCACGTAGATTACATCTTAAAATTCTGAAATATGAAAATTGCTGCTTACAAAATCTTTTAGTTTTAGAAGGTAAATATAAAAGTAATAGCTAGTTTAACAAACAAATAAAATTCAGAGATAGTTTAGTCCAAAGATTCAATAAGAATTTTGAATCTGTGATAAGATAGTAAAGTCAAATGCATACTGTAATTAATTAAGTTAAAAATAATTAATGATAATTGTGATGAATGTTGAGTATTATTTATTGTCTAAAAAACTTTACTTTACTATTAGATCCATAAATGATGGAAACCCTATTGAATTGTTACTGACAATGTTTATGACTTGAAGTGAACTTTTTAATGTAAATTGTAAACTACGGTTGAAGGACATACATATGACATACCATGTGTAATGTAAGGAGAATAAAAATATTCTTCATTAAGAATTGAGATATCCTGTTTTAAATTCTTGTCGGAAAAATAATATTTAGGTGTAGGTGTGTTGACAGAAAAATTGTAATAGACACATTAAATTGTGAATGTTGGGATCAGTTATTTTTTATATGAAATGTGCCTTTAAGTTATAGAAAATACTTAATAACACAGTTTAATTATAACTAAATGAAAGTAGTATGATTCGAGACTTATGAGCCATAGATTTTCCTGGTATTTGGCATATAACTATGCGAGTATTGTGTATTTGCTTATAATGTAATACGGAATATGTCAATATTGTTGCTTTGCTTTGATAGTGGCACATTTGACCAAAACAAATTTTTTTTATTTGATTGGAGAAGTTTGTCGGGGAAGAATGAAAAGAACAACATAAAGAAACAAAACCATATTTATTTATTTTATCCCGACGTTTCGACCTGAGTTTCAGGTCTTCATCAGGGCTATAGAACAAAAGAGATAACAACAACATTTAGAGAAACATACAATTGAAAAGGAATAGTATACAAACAAATTTAGGATTATATAAAATATTGAATTAAATTTTTTTATTTGGTTTATGACCTTTTCCATAGATTTTTCTGTAGACTGGGGTTACTTGGTAACAGTCCTACTTAGTTTTCAGACAGTCTGTTAGACTATCTAAGTACAACAGTGATATTTACATATTCCATATTATATTATATTATAAACAAATACACAATATTGGCTGAATACCATCTATCAGGGACATTTTATATGGCTTATTGGTCTCTAATCATTTTAATTTTATTTAGTTATAATTAAACTATATTATTAAAAATTTTTTATGATTTAAAGCACATTTAATTTACAAAAATAACTGATTCCAGCATTCGTAATTTAAAGTTTCTATTACACTTTTTCTGTTAACACACTCACCTAAATATTTTTTTTAACAAGAATTCAATACAGGACACCTGCCTAATTAATGAAGCATATTTTTATCCTTATTTTACTATTTCACACGGCAAGTTATATTAAAAATTTTCTATGTTTTAAAGCAAATTCTTTTACAAAAATAACTGATTCTAATATTCTCAATTTAAAGTGTTTATAACACTTATGTCAACATACATTCAACTAAATAGTTTCAAGTAAATAAAGTCTTAAATTCTCCTCTAATGATATATATAGTTTATTATCTTTTAATATTTCTGCCTTTTGGATTATTTAAATTTTGTATCTTACTGAAATCAAATTCATGATTATCAATATACTATATTTTGCCTTTGATGTTGCATTCATATTTTAGATTATTTTGCATAGAGTTTTATGTTGTTATATTTTTAGCTTTAGTTTTGTTATATATTTTTGGATGTTTTCCCAGTAAAGCAACTGACTTTAACTTACTTACAACATATTTTATAAACTGTATTTTGTTTATTTTTGTCTTTGATTCCGTCTTTCATGTTTGTTAAATAATTTGTTTAAAATATTGAAACATAATGACAATCTGGCTTCCACTTAATATTATTTTTATAGTTTAATTATGAATCTTATTATTTTATGTTTTGGGTTGTTTTGATTGCCATCTCCAGAACTAAAATTAATTTTTACCTAATAATCACAGAGATTGCATAATAAATTAGCATTATTATAATTTTAACTTACATAAAATAATATTATCAATTAAAAAGGTTTCAGTACTTAATTATTTTTGATGTGAGGTTTAGTTTTTATAAGAACTAATTCCTCAAGTCACTGTTGTTTTTTTTAAATCAATCCATAAAATTGTGTTGAGAAAATCTATTAAATTAAAGTATTTTTTATTGTTACTCTTTTTACTCAAAATACTTGCACTGACTTTGTTTATCATTTGAGGTAAAAATCTTAAATCCTCTAGTGCTTTTGTTGCTCAATTGTTTGTTTTTGTCCAGTATCCATCCATATATTTATCTTCATTTTACATGTTAAAAAAAAAAAAATATTTATCACTAATTGTGCTAAGTGGTTTCTCTTATTATTTCGATTTTTAGTTATTTTTATTGATCATTGGAAGCTTTTTTACTATCAAGCATGGTTATACTACTCTGTAGTGATGTGTACTTTCCAAATTTTATTATGTTGCGCGATTCAGGGCAACAAAGAGATTTCAGATTGATAAGTGGTTCCTTTTTTGAGAATTTATTTTAAACATTGATGAAATAAGATTATATGGATATAGACCCAGGGACGTAGGACTGTCGGTGTTTTATATAAAAAATAAGAAAAATTTGAAGTATATATTACTAGAAAAATCTTATGAAAAGTATATATAATTCAAGATTTATAATAAAAAATTATACCTTTCTGATACAGGAGTGAAATATATTGTTCAATTAATTTTTATTTTAGGTTTGAACAGTAGCAATTCAGATTTCTCAATATTTGTTTTGTTATATACATCTATTTTTGTTTAATCTTTGCCTTTAAAAATTTAATTAATGTTCTTGGGCTGTACTAAAGTGTCTATCTAAGTATATCTATTTCTAAGTTGATGCAAACTTTGCATTATTTTTCAGTATGATGACTTTCTGCAAAATAGAAGAAGAAAATTTTTAAGTTTGTTATTATTGTAAATTTTAAATCTTAAATCAATTTTCCTTATTATTATAAAAAAAAAATAAGCAATGCTCTTTTGAATGAATATTTATAAATAATTATTATTAAGAAGAAATTGATTAATTTTAATTACTTTATCCAACAATTATACTACATTAGACGAAAAGAAGAGTTAGAATAAATCGAAAATGAAAACAAAGCAGTCATAATAAGGGTTGGAAGTTTATGTTTGTAAATGTAAACTGGTTGAATTAATCAATATAAGCGGGATCATTTAGTAGTTACGATAATTTGAACTAGGTAGCGCTGCCGTCGCCAACAGTTCCCAGGTAGTGCAGCTGTCCAGTTCTGTTTGTGTTTACAGCCCTCACCGGTCTCACGTCTCTGACTCCTATCAAATTGTTTATACCGATTTATTTGAATTTGTTTATTAAACGACATAAGGATCAACATTACAATTGCGACAATCTTAAGTGTTCTACCTATACGTCCGCGAGGAAAAAGTTCCAATTTTTTCTCGTCAACTCTTGTTTTCTTGTTCGTCAAGTTGGATGGTGACAATGTAAATATAGTTCGAAAGGTTTAACAAAGTTTATAGTTCGTTTATTCCGGAGGTATTCCGTTATAATGCCTACAGCTGAAGCTATAATGGCCAACGAGAAAGAACCTGAAAAAGCTCCTGTAGTCAACGGTACTGAGACATTGCCCAGACCGACAGGCAAACAGGTAAATAAATTTCTTAATACACAGCTATGTTAATTACTTTTAATTATGCCTTAAATTAATGTTATATCTTGATATATCAACCTTAAATATAAGTAAATTACCATTTTTTCAAAAGAAATCAAAATCAAAACATTTGAATTTATCCAATATTAAACTATTCCATATTTACTTCACCACACTTATCAGATACCGATTATAGTATTATTATTTGTTGATTTTATTTGGCCTAATCCAAATTTTTTTTCGCCTTCTAAACCCTCTTATCTCAATTCCCTTTTAATGAAATTCCATTTAGCTTTGTTTATATATTTGTCTTATTTATTGATAAATTTTACATTTGATTCGTGAGAGTCATGCACTATCTATATACGCCGATAGAGGAAAATGTTTTAAACTGATAACTTTTTTAAGTACCAACAATTAAATATTATACGTTCTTGGAATCTGTTGTACAAGTGTGCTAATTACTATTAAACCAGTCTGTCAGACAGGTAATCAAATAATCGATAATACTAAATGAGGTTTTAGTAATAAATGAGAAATAAAATCGCGGAAATAATAAAAACAATAAGTATTATATTATAATTATAAGGTAAATATTAATGAATATTAAGAGACAAAATTTAAGAGTTTAATCTAAAGAACAAATTTGAGAATGCGTCTCTGTGGAGTACCTCAAGGTGGATTAGGTTGTGGAAACTTGGAAGTCATGGCCTTAACCAGAAATTTATGATTTGATTCTTAATTCCTGTCATTATGATTATTTGCATTTTTTTATCATAACTACTAAAATCAATACTTGATTTGTACTAATTGTGAATTCAGTGATTTTTTTTGTATAATTTTGAAATTATTTAAAGATTTCAACTTCATTCAAAATATATATTGAAAATTGATGGTAATTTGGCTTTCACATTAATAATATATTTTTAAAATAGTACATTATCATTTCTTTAACTTTTCGAGGATAAGGTATTTAAACATATAATTTATTTAAATAAATAATTTAATTTTTATCCATTTTAGTCTCAACATATTTTATTTTCCTTACAAGTCCGACGTTTCGGCCAATCCGGCTGTCTTCAGGGACAATCTTAATACGATTTTTGAACTAAATGATTTAAAAACTCAACTTCATCCAGGCTATTCTGCCTAGGTCAAAACAACAATTTCTAATTTGACAATTTTCACATTAAAAACAAAAATTAAAATTCATTTATCACAGTCACTATTTGTTAAAACTTTATCACAACAATGCTTGTTGTGCTTAAAATTGTATTAAGATTGTCCCTGAGGATGGATTGGCCGAAACGTCGGACTTGTAAGGAAAATAAAATGTATTGAGACTAAAATGGATAAAAATTAAATTATTTATTTAAACAACATTAACCAGTCTCAAGAAAGTATCTAAGATTTATTTTATTATAAAATTTTAATTAAGTTAATTATGATGTAATTACTGTGATAATCTGTGTGTTATAACTATTTTTTTAGTTTTGAAGATGGGGATCAATCCCCGAAACGTTTAAGACAATGTATTATTAATTTGGAGGTCGAATTGCGATTAATTATTAATATTAATTTATAAATATTATCGAACAAAATTGAAGGATAATTGAAAAATATATAGTTAAAGATTTGCAGACTGCTCAAAAAATTAAATCTTTTCTCTCTATAAATTACATAAATAAAAAATAAATATATAATAAATACATTATTTATTCAGTCTTTCCCGGAAATATCGCTCGTATTTCCATTTCCTTCACTAGGATTTCCTCTCTTGAACCGGATGCCATTGAAGTTGTCTTCAAATATAAATAGTGTAATCGGTTAAAGCAATCATAAAATGAACTCTTAGATTATCAGAAAATTCATTTTCCTTATAATTTTAAATTCTTGTTATGATTAGATCAGAATTAATTACCTCATACAAGATCTAAAGCGGTAAATAAATTATTTATGATTTATGTTCTGCGAGTTTTGTAAAAGTATTTTATGTAAATCGTAAAACATAATCAGAAGAACGTTAGAATTTTCCGAATTATAAAGACTTGACTTTGTTTATTGTAAACTTTAAATTTCAGGCTAGTGTTTTATTTTAAAATACTTTATAATAATATTACTCGTTGAAAAAAAAAATTGGCAGTTATATATTTCTAAACATTTTATGAATGTGTAAAAAAACAAACAAAAAAAAAAACTAAATAAATATATATTAACAATAAAACGGGTTAAATTATTAGCTATAAAATATAAATAACTAGAAACCAGAGAAATAATATTAGGTTATAATAAGTCTCGTCAATATATGTAAGTTCATCTAGAACTCTCACTGAATTTATTATCCTTGTTAGTAGATAGAAATATTAAAATGCCCAATTTTTAATTGTTTGTTATTTTATATATTATTTATAATTGTAATAATAATTTATAATTGTTGAATCATATTCAAGATAGTTTTTTTCCTAATTGTTCTGTCCATAAAAATTGTTTTTAAATATAGCAAAACTCTAAACGTATAGGCATGAAATTGAAATTAATTTAGTATATTTTAAAATATTCCAATTAAAAGACTCGACTGATTCTAGTTAAAGTTAATTATAAATTAGCTTGAGCTTCACCTCTGGCATCGTCAGCTCTAAAGCATTCGATTGAATCATGTTTTTGGATTAAATTATAAAGCTATGAATTCCTTGGTTATTGTACTGCATTTAATTGGTAACAATGATATAATTAATTTAGTGTGTATATTATTTATCAATAAAATATTGTACGGAGCCAATTGAAATTAAAAATATTTCAGAGGGTATTTCTCCTGCCTAGTAAAAAATACTGAAATCTCTAAAAACTATTCTGGCGTACATATGTATACATTCAGAGTATAATCTCAGTTTTATGACTCATCAGTGACTTTTACTGGGTTTTTGTTTTGGTAAGTAGGTGAACTCTACAGATCTCTCTTAAAATGAATTTTAAATATGTCTTGAAAATTAAATTGAATTTTGTTTTTTATTTGGTGGTTTATTAAAAAATCCAATTGCGTTTGAGGCCTAAAGAATTCTCTTTTATGAACAATACCCCCCTCCATCACTAAAAAAAAAATCCCTGAATTTAAAACTTATAAACAATGGCGATTAATAAAATCTGAAATTTGTAATAAAGTTTTCACTAAAAAAAAGGTAATAGCAATAAAAAAAAAGGCTTCAGTTTTGAGACTCCGTTAGTGAATCGATATGATTTATAGATTATATGGTCATTTATTTGTGTGTTAATATTTAAAAATAAATTAAAACCCACTTTTCAACCACTATTTTCGAACTGTAATCACCAAAATAATCTCAAAACATTTTTTTTTTCAAATCTATTTAATTATGTCTAAATATATATTATGTATTATAAAAATGGGACAAAAATGAATTAGAATTGCTGTTAATTATTTCACACTAACTAACGTTCATTTAATTAAGTTAAAAAAAAATTATTAGATTTATTTTTTATTAATATAGTTGTTTGAGAGTGGTTTAGTTTCTTTTTAAAACAATTTTGATCTCTTTTCTCTCAACTTTATTCTTTTTTAACATCCGACGTTTCGACCTCTCAGGTCACCTTTTTCAGAAACCTTTTCTGTGTTTCAATTGGGGTTTGTTAATGAACATAAAAGTAGTTATTGAAAGTTTTAAATTTAGGAAATAGTTTAATAGAAGAAATTATTGGGACAAAGGCAATTAGCCGGCAGTAATGAATTTTAAGGAAAAAAAAGGAATGAAGACAGAATAAGGAATCCTTGAGAATGACCTGAGAGGTCGAAACGTCGGATGTTAAAAAAGAATAAAGTTGAGAGAAAAGAGATCAAAATTGTTTTAAAAAGAAAAAAAATTATTGTTACACGATTTTGAAACAAAACGTCGAGCCTTTCAAATATAAATAAATAGCCGACGTTTTTACTCGTTTCTTGCATCATTTGGACTGAAAAAATAGTAATGTAGGTCGGAGAGAGTACATCTCACACCATCAGTAAAAAAAAAAAGTACATCAATAGATCTAATGGAATATATAACAATACTGTTACAAAACTCAAAATAATTAATTAATATTTATTAAAATTAGAAATTAGCTGCGACATTAAACCTGTACCTTTCACTTGCAGATGCAGAATAATGAGTTTATTTTAAACTGTTTGGAGTGATGTATGTCTAGTAGGTCAGTCTTCTTATGTTGATGTGAGATGTGCGTCGCTGGTTTGCATTTATATGATATTATATTTCCAGTTATGATGATCCATGAATTGGAGAAATGTTTGTTGGATATTTATTTACTGATGTTTTAGAGATTCAGATTCGAGGTTTTGTATTTAGTTCAAATAGAATTTATTTTTATTATTATTTTAAGGAATCAACTTATTGTCTTAATTTCCGAATTCTATCTTCATTTATGAATTGAAATGTATAACTATTGAAAAATGGGAACTTTTAAAATTTTAGGGTAAAGGTTTGAGTGATTCAGAAATTCGAAAAGTTTATCTACAGTCTGTTTCTTATCCTGCAAAATGGAATGGAGATCAGCTGGTAATTCATAAAAAGATTTGATGGAGTCGTATGCTTGGCATTCAGTTAATATGTGTTTTACGGTATATGCGGTATTTTTCTTTAATAACCATTATAAATATTTACCATAACTTTTAGTATGAGATGGTTTAAATAGCAAGAATAACATCTGGTCTAAAAATAAATAAATTTGCTAATTGTTGAAACTGGATAGGGATTTTGATTTTGTGGAAAAATGGTATAGTCAAATACTCGTCAAAGCTGAAGAAAATTAAAAAAAATATTATAACTATAAATTTTGCTATCATTTGTTGTTTAAAAAACTTGAATTTAATACCTGTACATAAATGATGAAAACTCTTTTGAAGTAATTAAGACAGTGCTTAAGACTAGAGGTGATCTTTTTTATTTAAATTTTAAACCTGTAACCCAAATAGTACGAGTACGATTAGGGGTTAGCCATGGAAAATGTCCTAGATAGACGTTATTTAACCATTCCAACATTGTGTATTTGTATATTTTATTAGGGAATATGTAAATTAAGACACTTTTTTCAATTCAAATACCTCATGATAAGCTATAAACTTTAAAAAATCTTGTTAATCCCTTCTAAGGGAAAAAATCTTTTATTCCCTGTTCCATAAAGGTAATGTAAATCATTATTCTTTGAGATTTACTCTTCAGTGTTTGCTGATGTTTCTGTTTACTGCTTTATCAGGTTCTAAACTTATATTAGGGGTATTCATGATCTATGTTAAAGCGTGTTAAATGGAAAAACTCGTGTTAAATCGAAAAAAATTGCCTTCTTTTGCCGTGGTAAAACGAAATAACATTTAACATGGCTGAGAGTCTGTTACTTGGTCAGTTAAATCGAGAATGACGTCACACAATAGACCAGTTGAGATCGCCGCCATATTAGTTGTTGTGACTTTCAATACAGTTGTCAATTAGCTCATCTTCATTCTCTTCTTCACAAGTTTGAAGATCAATGAGACACTCATAAGCTAAACTTTCACGCAAATTCCACTTTTCACTCACTCTAGGCATGTTTTAATTAATTACTTAAATCAAAACTGAAGTAAACAATAACATGAGGGTCTGGAAGGAAGGTTATAAACATAAAGGCTTATACAACAAGTTGCTGAGAAAATCCGCTAGGGGCTCTTATGCATTTAACGTTTAACATGACTTCAAATAGGGCTGCTCACAATCCTATAGTTATAACATTTAACATGGTAAAACATATAACATTTAACACAACATCATGAATACCCCTATTGTATCCTTAAGCAACTCAATCTAGTACATTCACACTCACTTTTACATATGAGATATTATAGTACAAGAGCCCAAGAGGAGAAAAAAGGCAGGTATCTCACCCCAATTTTTGATTACTATAATAAAAACTATGTATAATTAATAGTCAAAATTGATGAGTCTGCCAAGTATAAGTAGGGGAAACAAAAAACTAATTTTTCATTCGGAGCTCTGTATATTAAAAAGTAGGAACAACACAAGAAAACCGAAGAGAATGTCATTTAAAGAAGAGTAAATTTGCTAAAATACGAGGCCTAATAGAGTTATTTACGTTAAATAGTTTTCGAGATATAGCTTTTTAAAAAGCAACATTTCATAAAAATGTATGGGATGTACTAAAAGATTGGAGTTAGTGAATTTATTTTGAATAATTTATGTCTCAAAAACTATTTGAGTTACAGATTTCTATTAGCACTCAAATCAAAGCTAGTTTAATCAGCTATAAAGTAGTTTATGATGTTAATCTTCGTAGGAGTAATAGTTTACATGAAATATGCTGATCATGAAAACTACTATTCCTACGAAGGTAAAGGTTAGAAACTTCTTTATAGTCCATTAAACTAGCTTTAATTTGAGTGCTAATAGACATTTGTACGTCACATAGTTCCTGAGATATGGATTTCTCAAAATTAATTAACTAACTACTAATCTATCGGTAGATTTTTAAGAAATTTTGCTTTTTAAAAAGCTATATCTCGAGAACTATTGGGCGTAAATAGCTCTTTTAGGGCTAATATTTTGTAATATTTACTCTTCTTTAAATAATGTTCTCTTAAATTTTCTAGTGTTGTTGGTAGTTTTTAAGATATAGAGCTCCGAATGAAAAATGAATGTTTTTATAAGGTTTTGAAACATCCGCCATTTTTTATTCCCCATACCTATACTTGGCAGACTCATCGATTTTGACTAGTAATTATACGTAGTTTTCATTGAAGTAATCAAAAATTGGGGTGAGATAACTGCCTTTTTTCCCCGGCTATTGTACTATTATTTCAAATATTTTTTTTTTTTTTTAATTTTGGTTACCAGTTTTTGCACCGGTCACATTGGAACACTTTAAGGTCAGTAAGTAGGCCTCGGCGAAGGCAGTGGGAGTGAATTGTGAGTCAGTGAACTCTACGCCGGCTGGTTATTAGGCGCCTGGGAAAGCCGCACTGTCTGTCAGCGGAACGAATAATTATTTGAAAATATAGTTTAAACAAAGTTATGTATTAATACATATTTTAATAAAATATAGCAAAACAAATATGATTAGTTAAATATTACCTTAACTTAAGTAGTCTCACAAGACTCATGGGAAACCCCGATAACTGTGCTGTATTTGAAGGTCGCGAGGTTATGTTCTTTTCTAAGGTTTCAAAGGATTATCAGGTTTATTGATTTGGCAGTAAGGTACATTCGTTTGGGCTTAGGGTTTTGAAACCCGTAATGGAAATTGTCTTAATATTTTTTGTAGGAACATAATCCGGGTGGCGGTCAATAAAGGTACCAAAATAGTAGAAGAAAATCTATTGTTAACCAACGTTTCCCCTCACTTTGTCAGGGCTAAATGAAAAATAAGGTACGAACATAAGAATTGACAGAACATAAAAATAAAAAACATTTCAAAACAATATTATTTTTTTAAAAAAATCTTGTTTTGTTTATTATTATTTCTTGTTTATATTATAAAATATATAAAAGAAATAATAATAATAATTTAATGAAGTATACGTAGAAACTAGTTACTAATAAATACAACCAGATGTGATAGAGTTCTTCAATAAATTGTAGAAAAATACTCGTTAGAACTAGATATAAATATGATAAAGAGGGAAGTGTTAAAGAAAAAACAGATAAATGAAGTAAATATGGCAAAGGTAAGGTATAGTAATATGTAAAAGGGGAAATATTAAGAAAATTAATAAAAATAACAAATAAACACAGGGGGAGGTAGGTACATGTCAGATTGAAACAATAGGGGTATTCATGATGTGTTAAATGTAAAATGTTTTACAATGTTAAATGTTATAACTATAAGATTTTGAGCAGCCCTATTTGAAGTCATGTTAAACGTTAAATGCATAAGAGCCCCTAGCGGATTTTCTCAGCAACTTGTTGTATAAGTCTTTATGTTTATAACCTTCCTTCCAGACCCTCATGTTATTGTTTACTTCAGTTTTGATTTAAGTAATTAATTACAACATGCCTAGAGTGAGTGAAAAGTGGAATTTGTGTGAAAGTTTAGCTTATGAAATGAAATGAAAAAATAACTTTATTCTGGGACATATGTCCCTCAAGAATAATTACATGGTTCATATAGTGAGATTTTTATCTGGCGAGCGTTTACAAATTTTCAGATAGTAGAATGAAATTACATTGTTTTTTTTTACTGTTTTTTTTCTCAAATGTATCATTAAAATTATCCATTCTGGTTTAATAACAGGGATATGAATACCACAAACACACGAAAGAACTGAGCTGTCACAACAAAAATGGCGGCGATCTCAACTGGTCTATTGTGTCACGTCATTCTCCATTTAACAGACCAAGTAACAGCCATGTTAAATGTTGTTTCGTTTTACCACGGTAAAAGAAGGCAATTTTTTTCGATTTAACATGAGTTTTTCCATTTAACACGCTTTAACATGTTAAACCAAAGATCATGAATACCCCTAATGATGTCAACTGCAAAGGTTGGGAACGAAAGGTTAGGTAAAAAATTTCTCCACTTCTTCCCCAACCCTTAACAAGGGTATTTAAAAAATCTTACCCTTCTTAAGTGTTAGCAAAGTCCCCCGATATCTATACTTCCTTAAATTATTATTATTATTTCTTTTATTTATTTAATTGTACTGTTCTTACAATAAGGATATTCATGATATTGTGTTAAATATAAAATGTTTTACCATGTAAAATGTTATAAGTAGGGATGGGATTTTTATGTGCTAAAAAATTGTCAAAAATTTAAAAACAATATGTAAATAATATGTATTTATAAATTTTGTATTATTCAACAATATAAATTACTAATTAATTAGTAACTTTATAACTTTAAAAAAGTTACATAAATATGTATTTATTATATATCATATGAATAATATTTTAAAATATGTACAAAAAAATGAAATTAGAGAAAACACAGCTGTTCAATAACAAGACATTAATTAGTAATTGTAATTAAATTTATTGATTAATAATAACTAAAAATATGTTAAAAATAACAAATATTTTTGAAAATATGTGATTTACAACAAAATATGTAAAAAAAGGTCAAATATTTAAAAATATGTGAAATAAAAATGGCTTCTTTTTGCCAGAAATGTCTTGAAACATCTTTAGTTAATAAGGAATCGCAGATATCATGGTCAGGTAAAAATATGTGAAAACATAAAAATCCTATCCCTAGTTATAAGTATAGGATTGTGACCAGCCCTATTTAAAGTTATATTATTGGAGAAGTTTGTTGGGAGGTGCGGTCAGCAAAGAACAACATAAATAAACAAAACCATATATATTTACCTTGCTGACCGCACCTCCCGACAAACTTCTCCAATCATTACAAGAACCAAGAACAAGGTCGTCGTCATGAGGGGGATTAGATGGGATGCTGGTTGTGTACCTCATCTCGAAAAATATTTTTCACAAGGAGTTAATAAAGTTTAAAACCAAAAACAATTCCTTTTCAGTTAAGAAATTAGAAGTTCACTGATACAATTACTTAAAATATTAATACCAAAAAAAGTTGTGTTAACCGCAGAATTGAGAAGGCTGCGCAACGCCGGATTTTGCGAACTTTTTTTTTATGATCCCCTTCCTGGTCATTTCTGGCAAAGGGGGAGGAGAGATTATCTAAAAGTAACCAACCTATTCTAACTATGGTGAGGGATTAAATTTTCATTTCGTGGGACCATAGAAATGAAAAAAGGAAACCTGAGCCACGGACGGTCTATGGATTGAGCGAACTGCACTCGGTTGATGTAATTCAGGTTATAGCATTACGGCGGATAAGAGGGGCGTGTAAGGTTTTAGGGTTACCTGACGAAAGGATTCCTGATTCTTAATAAACATTGAAACGACTGGTAGACGTCCGAGAGACCAAAGACTGGAGGGTGTATGTGGACAGCAATAGGTGACATCGTCATCGAACCCCAAGCTATGGTTTGGAAATCCGGTCAAAATTACTGAGAGATCGTGTCATAGTTGTTGGGAAGGCTTTGATCAGAAATATATATATAT
>NW_027116386.1:40562-73161 GCF_000696795.3 Halyomorpha halys | reverse complement strand
AAGAATTTTCCTAAAATGAAATAATTGCAATGTGTCAATTATTATTTTTAAAAAAATCATAAATGCTGTAAAACTATATATATATGTATAAAACATGTTAAAACATCCCAATTAAGTATCAAGATTGAAATTACAGAAAGAGTTTCTCTGAACTTAAGACGAAATATCAGTGGATATCTTCTGAAGTGCAGCATACTGCTGTTTTTATTAACATCATCTATGCTCATGCACCGAAAGAAAATCATAATTTTTAATATGTACATAGCAAGCTTATGTGACCTTGTCTTACCACATTCCTGCGAACATAATAAAAAAACTAAGCTATTTTGATTAAATACTTTGAATTCCCATAACTCAAAAACTCAATAGAAGATTACTGTATTTAATTATTTTTTATCCCTATAATGAAGGCTGTAAAATTCAATTTTAAATTTCTTTAAAAAAAACACAATTTTAAGCTTTTGGAAGATAAGCCGAAGTGCTATGTAGAAAGGTGTATTTAAAATATTAAATAATAATATTAATTATTAATTAATTAAGTTTCCGAGCTCTGGAATTCTTTGATATCTTTTTTATGTTTTGATAATCACATCAAAATAAAAAAAATACCTAGAACTAAATTTTAAAGGCGAATTTAATTTTCACTAAAGACAAACTGTCTGAACTTACAACTAATTACTAAAGACTCATTTATATGACTACAATTAGGCCTATCTGGATTTATGGATTTGAGCTTTGGGGTTCCATTAGAATATCGAATTCCTCTCCTATCCTATGTATAATTACTTGTCGAAATTGATGAGTCTGCCAAGTATAAGTAGGAGGTATTTAAAATGGCGGCAGTTTCAAAACCTTACAAAAAAAAATATTTTTTCGTTCGGAGCTCCATATCTTAAAACTAACAACAACACCATAAAATCTAAGAGAACATTATTTAAGAAGAGTAAATTTGCTGAAATATTAGCCCTAAAAGAGCTATTTACGTCCAATAATTCTCGAGATATAGCTTTTTAAAAAGCAAAATTTCTTAAAAATCTACTGAAAGATTAGTAGTTAGTTAAATTATTTTGAAAAATCTATATCTCAGGAACTATGTGACAAAATATTTTTATTTTGTAAGGTTTTGATACTGCCGCCATTTTATATAAAAGCTATATCTGAAGAAATATTGTACGTAAATGGCTATATTAGGGCTCATATTTTAGCAAATGTACTCTTATTTAAATGATGTTCTATTAGGTTTTTTTAGTATTGTTGATAATTTTAATGATATGGAGCTCCGAACGAAAAAATATTTTTTTTGTAAGGTTTTGAAACTGCCGCCATTTTATATAAAAGCTATATCTGAAGAAATATTGTACGTAAATGGCTATATTAGGGCTCATATTTTAGCAAATGTTCTCTTCTTTAAATGATTTTCTATTAGGTGTTTTAATATTGTTGGTAATTTTAAAGATATAGAGCTCTGAACGAAAAAATAATTTTTTATAACGCTTCGAAACAACCGCCATTTTGTATTCTCCCTACCTATACTTGGTACTGGTATTGGTATTTGGTGGAGGGGGGGACAAGTCCGGCAAGTGGGCCTAGTGGTCCTTTTTTGCCAACCCCTGGCAGCTACCTGGGCTGCCGCCGTGTACTAACCGCTGATAAATGAATGTTTAACTGCCCCAGGTGGGAATCGAACCCAGAATGGTCCGAACCGAGCGCACTGGGACTTGCGCACAAACCCGCACGGCCGTCACGCCCCCTACCTATACTTGGCAGACTTATCAGTTTTGACTAGTAGTTATACATAGTTTCCGTTAAAGTAATAACAATTTGGGTGAAATAACTGCCTTTTTTCTTCTCTTGGGCTCATTTACTAATACCAATCCTTCCTTGATTAATTTTTCAACTAACTACCCTAATACACTTGTTTCTAACCTGGCTTTCCCCTTCATTACCTGATAATCCTCCTAGACGTCTGAAAAAAAGATGGCCTCGAGATCTTTTCCTCTAGAAATGTTATTGGATTTCTATCATTGGGTAGATTCTCCAGATCATATATCTTGCTATTGTATAACTAACATCAAATTTACTTGTACATATTTTAAAACAGTTTTAAATGTAAATAAATATTTTTTTTAAAAAATCAATAAAAGTCCAAGATCAACTTGCGATCTCAAGAATAGATTCAATAATAAACATAATTTAAGTATGTATTACAATGAGCTTCAAGTTATTATTTCCTAAAACAGTATTTCTCTTTCTTCAAGGTCGTGGCAATTACCGGACCGAACTAGAACAAGTGAACGAGAAAGAAATAATTTAGTTCATATCATGAACCATTTAGCTAACTATTAATAGTAAGTTTCCTGACATTTTCTATTTGATTTTGTCATGAATTACAATCCAATTTGTAAATTTAAAAAAGTCAAGAACTGTTTCGTTCAGGAAATTCTCAAAATGTGCAAAGTGGTGTACAAAATGTAACGTCCCTTTTTCTTATTTTATAGATTTTTTTTTGAGGCTTGTCAGAATTTGAAGCTTGCAAACAGATGGAATCACACGAAAATTCGGTCTTTGATTATTACTAATAGTTTTGAGAATGAATTGATTGTAAAATGGAAAGATCCATCCTTTTTTTTTTTTTTTATTAGTGCTTATCGATGTCAATTATTTATCTTCATATACTGTGATATCCATGCTCTCAATACGATCACTGGCTCCGTGACATACGGCTGTGTTGAACAATGATATTGCAGCGAATGCAGATAACAGCTGTTTGGTATAATGCTTGAGCTGGCAACCAATGCATACTAAATCAGCATTACTGCCCCGTAATCTCGTTTTGCCTAATGTCTGCTGTTTGGTCTTATCCGGTTTGTGGGGTCTCTGCATCATCGGTGCAAATTATATGGCTTCTTGTCATGGCTTCTTCGATCTCTTAACGTCTGAGGTGTCTTTGGCCAGCTTTTGGGTTAATAATTTAATTCTTTCCTGTTCAGTCTTTTCCTTAGTGAATTTTTTAAATATACCACGGCTTTGACGTATTCAAATCACACCCACCTGTGATATCATAGCGTTGTTATTTGCATGAGCAGTTGTTATATTTAGAAATTATTTCATCCAAACAAATCTTTTTTTCCTAATATGTAGCCTGATCTCATTTGCCTCTAGATCTAACATTTCAAAGACTCTGCAGGGATCTCGCTATGATGATTACGTCATGCTTTGGCTCATACTTGGGTGAAAGCAAGAGGAAGATTATGGTACTAGTTAAAACACAACAGTCACCATGATGTATAGCCTTACAGCTTTGAAGCAGTCAGAAGCTTTCAGTTCCTTTGCTCTACTATTGACGATACCTAGAACGAGAAAGAGGGGATGAGGAAAATTCCAGCCTGAAGAACCTGTTCACACACTCAAGAATAAATAAAAGCAAACTTGTGAATCGCACCACCAAGTGCATGTTGTACAATACCATCTTTAGACAGTATTCACTTACAGTAAAAGAACGTGAACTTTCAACATGAAAAGCGTCAACCTGCTAGACAGGTTTGAAAGATTATTTTTAAGGAGAATCATAGGACCCGTGTACTAGAATGTTTCTTGAAGATGAAGGAACAGCGAACTGTTTCGGCACTACAAGGAAATAATGTCTTTTAACATCAAGATACAAAGATTAAAATTGCTTCGCCATGTTATGAAGATGTGCTATTTTTTTCGTGTACTTCGTCAAAGCCAATGATTTAAGTACTTATTTTGAACATTACCTTCTCCGTTAATGATGTAAAATAAACTTTTTTCCTGTATGTTTAATATTTCAAAATATCGGCCGATTAGCTGTTATCTCAGCCATTTATGATTATAAAAGAAAAATTATATAGTTTTTTAGAATCACTATCAGAAAGCCTTAAAAAAAGGAATAAACATTAAAAGAAAATATGAATTATAAATATTATCTTCTGAAAGGGTTATGCGGTTTTATTCTTTATTTTTTATTTTGGTTTCGGCCCCTTATACTTGTATACGAAATTGGCATCCTATGCATGAAATAAATAACAGAGAAAGGACAGAAAAACAATGAAAACACAATTTTATTTGCACATAACTCAAGAATATAGATTTTTGGTCAATTTTGTAGTTGTCATTTAGGAGGTTAAACTCTACAAAACAAAAACAAAAACAATAAAAATCATAGAATATGGATAATTATTGGTAATTTATTAGGAATAGCCTCACAGATCTTAAATAATGAATTTTAAAAATCTTACAGCAAAAAACAAACAAAAAATAACATAGTAATAAATAATGGTTAAATACGAGATATTAAAGAATTTTATGAATGACTGAAGAAGAAAAAAAGGAAAAATAGAAACATCGGATTCGAATGGGAAATTAGAGACCCATTCTTTCGCCCGTTCTTTGCCGATTGCTTTACGGATTCTTTATCTGTTGTATATTCTTGACAACCACAAAATTTGTATAAGTTATTTCGCCTTTCCTTGTCTTTTTTTTTTTTTAAGACAACTTCGACGTGAGCCCACAAATCTTTACAAAACTTGGGAGGCCATGTTAGGGTGGTAAGTGAAAAAAAAATGTATTTACATATTTCCACATTGTGTTACCATTAACTCACTGACCAATGTGTCATGCGAATGATTCGGAACAACTTGTTTATTTCTTATTGCATTTGATTTCGGTTAAAAATATTCGGTAAAAAATATAATTATTTTTTATTATTTAATAATTAATTTAATGGACATTGTATCTGGTAACCCGTTGCAGGCTGTACCACCGCAATACCCGTTGAGAAAGCTCTTTTGTCGAGCCTACTTCCCAGACCTCATTGTTCATATGTCGAAATGTTCCCGCATTTCCACCTGCGTGACAGCATTACCTTTTTAGGATCTCTTATCTCTCATCATTTAATGTAGTTGTCTCTAAAATTTCAAAATCACTCTCCATTCTTTTGAATCGTGATTGGAGAGTAATCAAAGATGCTCTTTAGGTTATCTTGTAGTATTGATTAATCAAGCAGGTATTTTTAAAATGACTTGGTTACATGATTGCTTGTAACCTATTAAGGACTAGGATTAATAGATATTTTTTATTTATTTATAATCATAAAATTCTTTCTTGAGACTGGCAATTTTTTTACTAAATAATTCAAAACATTATCCAAATTATAGTCTCAAAACTTTTATTGTTTTTACACGTCCAACGTTTCGGCCAATTCGGCCATCTTCAGGGACAATCTACTTAATTCACCATGAAACATATTATTTAATCATTCCAAACACTTCATACAGGCTATTCTGCCCAGGTCAAAACATTTTTATCCAATAAGTCAAATATCCATTAAAAATCACAGTCAAAAATATTTCTCATTAACCACTATCATACACTTTTATTACAACCTAACTTGTCTACAAGGACACTCATGTGTCTAAGGCAACGCATGCCCCCAAGAGATCTCAGTGCTTCTCTTTCAGCCGCAGACGCTCAGGTCTTGAGTGGAGAAGCTGGGCGTTTCCAGACCACCAAAGGTACTCCATTTAGGTACTAACTCGCAAAATCTCAGAAAATTTTATAAAAATCAGAACATCGGTAGTAACTGAAATGCCTAAACAATGATTTGACTAAAGATAGGTATTCATGAAATCGAATTTGTTTTTCGACGTTTAAATTACACAACCCGAATGGAAATTTTCAATTCTGGATGCAAAAACTGTTGTTTTTTTTGTTCCAAAAACGTAGTTTTGATTTATTTTATAGCTGTGAATTAGTAGAATTTCATTTTAATAATTTTTTTTTATAAGAATTAAATATTTTAAAATCGTCTAAAACAGAAAGTAGCTATATAAATTAGTGATAATTAGAATCATCTGTTGTTTGATGATCGTTCATAATACGAAAGAATATTTCTAATATTTAATTTTATTTATTACAATTGTGATTATAATGTTTGAAAAATAACCAATGATACTAAATGATACCAATGAGTGGAGATAGCTACATTTTTTTTACGCGACTCATAGTGCTAGTACAACAAATCGGACAGGACAAACAAGTTGTGTAAACATGTTTGTACAAGACAGCAAACACAAGAAAGGTTCTATGTAACCAGTCCTTAGTTGAACAAACGTCCTGACAGCTCCCAGATAGTGGGGTCCAGTGTTTGCTGATTTAGTGCTTTCTTGTGCTTACTTGTTACTTTTCTCTTGCATATCTTCAGTTGATGATTTTTTATTTCTGCCTCCGCAACTCTTCTTTATGGTCGAAATATTTTCGTCATCGGGTAAAATAAATAATTTTTGTTGTATTTCTTCAAGAAAAAAAAGTTTAGATACCCCGTGGTCCTTCTCTAACTTCAACTTAATTCGCATAGAAATATTCAATCCTCTAATTTAATTAAAAGGGGCCCTGAAGTTACAAAAATTCTAAAAATTTTTGAACGTGACTTAATTTTTACTGAACTTAATATATTTCTGGATGGAAAAAATATTTTACATATCAGCTCACTCGAGGGACGTTTACCGTACATAGGTATTACGTCTGTTAGTTATGTTCGTTTTAACGGCATCGGTCTTAACTGCTAAATCCATTATTATAAACATTTTTTTTAGAAATTACAATCTTAACATATCGATATTGACCGGTTTATATAGTAGGCATCTGAACGTTATGAGTAATAAGACGTTTGTTTGTTTTTTTATGTGGCGCCAAACTTCATTGGTCATCAGCGCCATTTATATTTTATTTAATTTTGCTTTTATTTTTTTAATTTTATTTATTTTTAATTTGATTATTTATTATTTTATTTATTTATTAACATTTTTTTTATTTTTATGTTTTCCAGTTCAATGTTATATTTTTATCAGTGAATGTTTTGATTTTAAAAACTGAAACACTAATTCTATTGTTTTATCATCGTCTCCGATTTTTTTGAGATATCTTGGTTTAGTCCTAAGCTATTGAGGTGTGGTGTGAAATATGGGCATTGTTGGAAAGTATGGCTTATTGTCAAATTGTTGACAATACTGCAAGTCGGAGGTGTTTCCTTTGAAATAAGGTAGGAGTGGGTGAGCCTCGTGTGACCTAGTCTCAGCCTGGTCAGTATGCAGTGTCAAGTGTTAACGCAGACAGAAATAATACGTAAATTTTAAGATTATAATTTTGAGATAACCCTTAAAACACAAAATAATCTTTAAAATAGTAACTTAAAAATTCAGAGAATAACAGTCTTCCTTCCGATTTTATTTACAAAATATCGTTGACATCTTTTTTTGAAAATCTTGTTTTTATTACCTAACAAATGTAGCCAAATATAAGGAGTGTGTTAGCAAAATTTGTTTACACGTTATTAACAAGTTTATGTTGTTCAAATGCGAGTTGTTTTCATAACTGCATGTGCACGATACGTTTATTCTTCTTTAATGTATTAGTTCAGTGGTTACCAAACTGTTTTCGCTGTTGCACCCATGTTGGGCTAGAAGCATTCCGCAGTACCCTTGTAGGGAAAGAAGAAAAAGCAGTGCAATGTAAATAATTGACTATATATCTGCAATTTTTTCTCCTTTTCTTTATTTTTATGTAATATTTTAAGAAAGTTTCATTCGATTGCAACACCCATAGTTGGAATCGATTAATAAAATTTTAAATGATTATTTTTAGAACTTGAATTCTTCAGAAATACACTCTGGAAGATCAAAGTAATCATTGCCAAGCTCTAAGGGTTTTCAAAATGAAAAAAAAGTTTATGTTCATTGGAGATATCGAGGAAAAAATTTTCGTTTCAGGAATGGAGCTTAGACTGCGTAAATAATATGCCACGGAAATCGTGAAGCGGGGTACAAGTTTTTCTTCACACTTGCAATAGGTATTAGAAATCCTGCCCTCTGTGCAATTATTTGGAAATCTATGAATACACCAATATTTCTATAGACTTACATATCCAGAAATCATTCTTAGTATTAACTCTAGATTTTATAAAAAAAAATAGTGGACTTACACCATTATGATTTTAAGAGGCTCATATGATCCAATAAAAAAGTTTTTCATTCATGTTTTGCGTTGTAAATAAGTTCTTTTTGTTACCTAACTTAAAGCCGTAGAATAACTTTAGCATGATTGAAATTTTGCGAAGGACGTGATGACGCACCTCCGACTCGAGTATTCAGTGGCCGCAACCTTGACAGGGGACTGACAGCGCAGCTCGCTTAATATTCCGCTTACAGCCTCACTTTAAGGTGGCTCATCTCCACTTTGTATTAAGTCTTCATTTTTATTTTTTTCAAACATAGTTACAAGATCGCCTCAACGCAAAATATTCCGATGATAAAATTCAGTTGGAAAATGCATATCAATTTACATACAATGTACAGATTATTTACAAGGTTGATTTACAAGTGCATGCATAAATAAAATCTGAAAACAACATAAAGGACAAGAATGACTTTTGATTAATTGTGAAATTAATTTTCTGAGCTATGTATCGTAGGTATAACATGAAGTTATTTTGTTGACTTGAACCACAAATTATTTAATTTGTGCTTCTTTCACAATCCTGCAATATTTTCATAAAACCAGGATTTTTATTCAATAAATATTTTTGGGGTAATTTTTTTTATAAATACAAAAGATCTATTTATTATATTATTATTTTTGAAATAATAATCTATAATTACATATACATTTCAGGATTGATGTAAAATACTTACAGTCGAGCCATTGGCGCCATTAATTTTTTTGGATTTTTTATAATTTTCCTTTATTGATTTTATGCTCTAACAATAATAATTCAGTTCATGAAATATTAAGAAATTTATTTAATCTAGTTTAATCCTCCCATCTACGTTTCGGTCTACCCCTCGGACGTTTACCCGTTGGTTCAGTGGTTATTAACATTTTAGGGATCCGCTCGTTACTAAGCCCATACCCGTCTTATACGCCGCAATGCTATAACTTGAATTGTATTTACCGGGTGTAGGTCCCTTAATTCAGAATTGTGTAATCTTCTAAATTCTCCTGTTAATTCATCCTTTTTCGGTTCTAATATTTTGCGTATTACTTTATTTTCGAAAACCTTAAGGCACTGTTCATCCCTTAGTGTAAGAGGCCACGCCTCACATCCATAAAGAACAGTGGGAAGGATAATAGTTTTGTAAATTCTAACTTTTAAGTTTTTCGATTGAAGGCGCGATGTATTTATCATGTATGTTTCATACACATGATAAGAAGATGAACGGGTCATTGACTGACTAACATCTGAAATTTATGGTTTTATGTAAAACAAAAAATGGAAAATCTCTAAAAAATAATTGAACTGACAGAAAACAACTCCACATGATTTCAGGTTAGAAAAAAAGTGAACGATCTCTACAATGAATATGTTAAAAATAATCGTGCATCAAAAATTTATTATGCTGTATATTTGCTAATAATGGTTCGTTTTGGATTATTTAATTTTATCTTGTTGATAATTCAATTATCTTTCGATTGATTAGCTATAATATTCCAAAAGATGTATTTCTCCCAACCTTATTACACTCTACAGTTGTGGTCTTCAGCTTTTTTGTACCTATGAAACACTTATAAATTGTCTACCGATTGCAGGCACCATTGTAGTTTTTTTGTCGATTGAAATAAGTAGAAATTGAAATTCAAAAATTGAAATAATAAAAAAAATCAATCAATACTAAACATTCCTAAAGTCGCAGTAGGTTCACTACCACGCCAGACACTGATGTTTATCACTCTAGTCCTGACAGGACTTCTGTACTTCATTGACAGTAAATGTTAACGTGACGGTAACTGTCATACAATCTACACCACGGTTGTCGTGTAACTGTAAACGTACTATAGTGTGAAAGTAGCTGAACTACCGTAACATGCACTATCACTTTCATGCCATATTTAGAGACACTTCGTTCGTTACAGTAAATATTTTCTTGAAAGTAGCATTAGTACAGCAAGCACTGTAGTTATTGCGTTATAACTGTCACGATAGCACCGTCATGATGAAAAATCTATTCATTACAGTAGCTTTACTGCCGTAACACGCACTGCCAACTATCATGCCATATAGCGCAACAGTAATTTTATGATAGTAAATTTTATTTTGACAGCGACTAACATACATTTCTTTATTATATGATAAATTCCTTATTCACCTGAACCCACTTTTATCTATCTTACATTCTCATCAACGCCTGATAATACCCGTAGACGTCTGAAAAGAAGATGGCCTCGAAATCTGCTCTAGAAATATCATCGAAGTTTTAACAATTGGTAGATTATCGACAAGACTGTATCATGCCATGGTAGTAAATGTTGCATATTTATTATAGTTGTGAATTTGAATAAATAAATAAATAAAAATATATATTCAAAGTTTTGTTGAAATGGCGGGGACAAAAGAAAACTGGTTCACTGGCGAACATTGTTGGTAGTAATACTGTTTGAACTTTCTAGACCATTTCGTCTTTACCGAAGGGGATGGGTATTGGATTCTTCTGCTCCATTGGGAATCCTACAGCTGTCTCTATACCACAATCTTCTGTCACCGACCCGTATCTATATAGCATGTCTTATTTCTTTTCTATTATCACATTTCTCCAAATATAAAGTAATACTTTATAAATATAAATAAATCAGTAATAATTATTGTTTTTTTTTAATTTTATATTTTTACTTATCCATTTATCAAATGTTATAATCGTGAAAGATTTCGACCACCAGTTGTTATGAAAAAAATTCAAGTATATGCCTAGGATGTGATTGCAATATTTTAAATAAAATCGGAAGGAAATTCCACTTTATATAACTTTCCAACACATTTATTTTCACCTCGATCGCCGCTTTATCTGGATTATGGAACCACCATACCAACATCGACCTAACTCAAAGCTACGCAAGGTTAGCAATGCTATATCCTATCCTAAATAGAAGATCCGAATTATAATCATAAACATAACTATATAGACATGCTAGAACATCATAAAAAAAGTGTTTCCTTTCTCTGGACTCCAGGGCACTCAGGAATTGCTGGAAATGAGGCAGCGGATAAAGCGGCTAAAGAGGCTGCTACAATGAACGTTCCACCACTCCAAATTTACGAGCCGAAAGACATAAAGGCATTTTTAAGGAACAGAATCCGAAAAAGTTGGGATTCAATGTGGGCTGCCGTACCACTCACCAATAAATTAAGAAATGTAAAAAAAAAATACACAAAAGTGGACAAGTGTCATAAGGAGAAACAGAAGAGAAGAAGTGGTTGTTGCAAGAGTAAGAATAGGACATTCCAAATTAACTCACCTTCACTTAATCACAAAAGAGGACCAGCCTATATGCCAAACCTGTCATTCCCCATTATCAATAAAGCATATAATTGAAGAATGCCCATCATTTCCTCAAGCCTTCGAAAATAATAAAATTCCACGTACAAGAGAATTGGCCCTTAAAGACTCAGCAGAATCCATAGACAAAATAATAAAATTTCTGAATGAAGCTCAACTTTATACTAAAATATAATCCACCAATACTGACCAGTGTAAGAAAGGAAATAGTCTACATTCAACCATCAAATGTCAAGACAAGAAGATAGATGAAGTAAAAAAGGGTGTAATAACCTAGATGTTGATCGCCCTGGATAAAAATCTAATCTAATCTAATCTAAAATCATAAACAACTGTTCTTATTTTTAATAATTCTCAGGCCTCTGCTGATGTTCGGCTGTGAAGTTTGGGGAGAGGCATACTTTACGAAAAAGAAATTAAAGAAAATAAAGTTCTAAGAATCGTAATGGAGGGTCCTTGGTTCATAAGAAATAGCCAATTGCATCGGGAATTACCAACGGAGTCAATAGAGGATTACATCAAAACACTGTCCATGAAGTTCCACTCCTACTTACCTACAGTAAAGGAGCCGTGACCTTGGGAAACCCAACCTCAACCCGAAGACTGAAGCCGAGGCTTCTGCAGGACATTCTGTTATCAATTCTATTATTCACACTACTTTTATTTTATTTATTATTATTATTTTTCTGTCTGCGTCTTTTTTCTTTTCAATTTAACTTGTTTTTTTTTTTAAGAGCAATTGTTTGTTCTGTAGGACTACAAATGTCGATATTTTTGTTACTAACTGTCTTTTTTATTAAGAAATATTATTTTTATCGATTTATTTTATCTTTTTTTTTTTTAAATTATAACGTTGTATATAGTTGGTTTGCCTTTTGTAGGAGACTATTACCCCATAATCAATTGTAAAGAAAAAAAAATGTAACGGTTATATCATGTAAGGCCCACTAGTCCGATCTGGTATTACATAAATAAATTTTAAAAAATTTATTATTTTTTATCTTCTTCTCGAAAATGAATTTTAAAGTTTTGATTAAACTTGTTTTATGAGTATATCAGTGGATTACCTTTATATCAACCATATCCTTTATTAAATAGTTTGACAGGGGGTTGTACGCCTAATTTTCAAGATGATTCTTCTGTATTGTACCATTGTAATATAGAAACAAACTCATTTAACAGGTTTTATTACTGAACCACTCAAATTTTTATTACTAACATTTAAAGTCGTAGAAGATAATGGAGAGTTACGAAAAAAGGATCAATCGACTGAATTTCTGAATAAATATTTTCGTATTTCCATGATCGTTATGACAAAAGTCAGTTTTTACCTTCTTCCCTACCTATATTTGAATAATATAGATTATAAATTATGAATGATTTCAACGCTAAATAAGGTAGGATGATATGTGGAAGTTTTGGATCGCACCAGGTTTTTATACAGATTTATGGACAGGCATAGTAAAACTTTAATGAATGAACAATAATCTTAAGCAGTTGGCTATACAAATAATTGTGAATTCTCTCAGAAATTTGGAAATTGGTGGAAAAAAAAATTGTTGGAATGATATTTATTAGGATATATCCAGTAAAAGATTTTTAAAAATTGAACATCCAAGAAATTAAAAAAATTACAGTTCAAGAATCGATTGACACCCCTCTTTTTTTAAAGACATTTGGTAATTTTAAAATGAAGATTCGAATGAAAATGCTTTGTTACAAACGCACACGCATATAAGACTCGATTTCTTTAAATACTACCATATATAATATATAATATAATTATATATTGGTCAATCTATATTTAATATGAATTAATAACAATAGCGATACAGACTTGAATACAGAATGACATTAATTGAAGTGAAAGCTGACAATATGCAGTCTTTCTCTTTCTTGAGATGAATGTCAAAACCGCTGGCAATTTAAATTCCTCCGCCACCTATGGAAGGTATTTGACCGCCTATGTTCTTTGTCGGCATTTGATTTGTACCCGTGTTGTGCAAACAAACTGGTTTAATAAATTCATACATTCAGCATTCATATGTTGAGTCTCTGGGCGTGTTAGTTCAAGTGAGAGTTGCGAAAAATGTCTGCCTTACTATGTGTGTAACTTACTAAGTTTTTAGGAATTATATACTTTTATTAATTAAGTATCCCCTTTCTGCCTGACGAGACTATACTTTGAGAAAATCGCGCGGTTTTTTTAAATTTTAGGCGCTTTTTAAATATTGAACTGTCTTAAAGTCTCCTCTCCCCCTTTTAAACAAATATTTTAAAAGCGATATAGGACCGTCGCTCCCTGGGGGTCTTATTGGGGTGGGTCCGGGCGGGAAGGATGGCCTTTTTTTTTTGTTATTATCCTTCCTTCGTGAGATTGTGACATGTCGTACATCGACCGACCTACTCCCTATAATTGTCTGTTTGAAAAATCAGATGAGTAAGGCTACCACGGATGGCGGGAGTGGAGGGTTTCACGCCGTTTTTCAATCCCTTTAAGCAAATATTTCAAAAGCGATATAGGACCGTCACTCACTGGAGGTTTTAGTAGGGTGGGTCCAGCCGGGAAGGATTGCTTTAATTTAATTCAATGTATATATTATACATTTCATGTATTATTTATGTATCTCCTTCGGCAATATTTCCTTTGTCAATCTTTAAGAAATAATAAACATTCCTGTATCACTGAATTGCAAACTTACGTTCCTCTATTTTCTCCTTGAACACCAGAACCCAACCTATGTATATTTATACACCATCATATATAACTGCTTCATTTCTTTTTCCGTTCCTCCTCATTTTGGAATGCTGTACCTATTTCTATCCGTAGCGCATCTTCCCTAACTTCCTTCAAACATAAACTTTTTTTTAACCTCCTTAAATCTGAATCGGGTCTTAGTCCCGGAATAAAGATTATTTTTCATTTCTAATAGATTAGGTTACATCTTATTTTTATGAGTACCTTGTCATTGAAGAAAACTTGAAATTGAAGCTAATATGGATAGAAGAGTTAGTCCTTACAAGTTTTAAAATAAGACATACTTGACTCCCCACGATTACCTGACGAAAAAATAAGATGCATCAACGTGTCACTTTGCACGATTGATTTGGGAGGGGGGGATTTTACCGTTATATCAGTTGGAGTGGAAAATTCACGAGACACACAGATCTCTACTGACTTACATATTGGGATCCCAAGCTCCCAAACCAGCAGTGTGACTTATTCAGTTTTTAAAGACTATAATTCGTCTTTCGATCAAAATTTGTAATGTATAGACAAAGAGATTTATAATATTTACTTATATTTATAAAACATTGTTTGATTTTTCCGTTAATCATCTTTGGTTTGGTTTGATTTTAAGTTGGTCTTCTTGCATTTTTATTGATACATACTTTTATTTGTTAAAATAAAACTTTTTTGAAAGGTAAGACAAAAAAAAAAATTATTCATCATTACTTCATTTTTTTTATTATTATAATTAGAAGCTTCCTTTTGTGATATGCCAAAGGATTTATTTTTTGTTCCCTTATTATTCTATTTTTTTTTAAATCTTGATGTTTCTAATTTTCATTAATAACCTAACAATAAATATGTATATATACATTAATTGATTTTCCTTGTTTATAATTTTTAGTTAATTTTATTTTATTAAAAGTTACCTTATAGTTTCTGATATGATAGACTGTTTCCTTTTTGTTTACATTTATATTATTATTATTATTTAAATTTTTTTTTTTGCATTTAATACAAGACATTGGATGACTATTATTCATTTAAACACTATGTACATTAATATTATTAGCTTTTTCATTTTTTAATTACTGCCTATTTTTTTTTTAAATTTATCATTATTAAAGATCTTTTATTAGTTCATTATTTTTATTTGTAAAATGTTGGTATTTTTTCTCTAAGGCACTTAAACTAATTTTTTACGTTTAGTTTTATATCATTCTAAAGGGACTCGTCCTAAAATAAATCAAAAATATTATTATTATTGTAGGGAAATGGCATTATAAATTATTAAGAATAATCAATGGAATTTAACCTTAATCTTAACCAAAATTTAACCGTTTACGTGACGTCATTTTGGCATAATTCTATTGACAAAACAAGACCAAGTGAGTAATTAAGGTTTAATTAATTTTTAACTTAAATATAAATGACCCTATGGCGTGTTAAAAAACGAGAAACTGACCCCAAAAGGTCTTTTTGTTGTATGTATTCAGGTAGCAACCTGTAGTATAAATTTTTGATCATATTGGAAAAAAAAATTGTTTTTGACCATTAGGCAACTTTGTCACGGCTTCTACTTGCGATTAAGACTTCAGCATCTGATCAGACTTAATTCGAATTCAATATAACACTTGTATAAAAAAGATTATCTGTCTACTGAAGTCTAGGTATTAGAAATCTTGTGATAATATTAATAGCCGGGAAAAGAAACGCAAGGTTCTCTGTGGAATAAGGTTACCTTCACCTGTTATGAAAATAAACAATATATGTTTTGAAAAAAACTAATTTATTGTAAAATTATTATTTGTTATTAAATAAAATAATAATTTTCTCTAACTAATTTTTGTTGTAAATTTCGTTAAGTTCAACTTGACATTTTAACTCGTTCCACCGTCTAAAAATACTTCAACTCATTGTTACGCTGAATGAAAACTTTCTTAATATCTTTAGACGGAAGCCCCATATCTTGTAACTTACAACATCCTTCATGACTACTGGCGGGATAGAACTGTCCCTAGGGTGAAATAGAACCCCCACATTTCCGGAAGCAATCCATTCGTCTTGAATGGTTCCATGGAGTGGAACTGATTTGTTGCAGTGGTAGGAGCAGGCTGAAGTTTGAGGTAAAAATCTAAAGTTGCTAGTAATTCAAGTTTAAATATTATTTTGGAAATTATTATTATTTTTTGTCTATTTAGTAACCTCTTCCAGTTCTTCTCCAGAGCACTTGAAGTGAACATTAAAAAAAAAAAAATTAAATAAAAAATTAATTAAATATCAAAATCTTAAAAACAATACATATCTTGGAACTCTAGACTTTTATCCAAATATGACGACTTAAGAACTTCGAAATTTAGATTTTTCTTTTTTTTTCTTTTTTTTATTTTCCAATATTTTTTTAAACATTGAAATCAAAATTCAATCACACAAAAAGCTGTATTGATTGGAAAGAAGTGGCGAATACAATTTTCCAAAGAGATCGCACTTAATAATAAGTATAATAATCTATATTAGTGTGCAAGATTTTTTTCCTTTCTGTTTTAAATTCTCTGTTCCATCCATATCGCAAATCTTTTACTGGCATATTGCTTTGGGTTATTTTTTTTTCTAAATGCTTAAATTTTTGTCCTAAAAATTTCTCAAAACATAAGATTTTCTTCCCTAAAGTTATGAATATTATAGAACTATCTGGAGTTGTATTCAGTATACAAGCATACCAAAATCAATTCATGATAAAAATTATTGGAATCTATTTTATTGAACATTTTTAACAGAATTCTATTTTGTACTTTTGAAAATTTTAATACTTACTTTCGTTCCATTTCTCGAGTATTTCGAATCTTTTTTACTAATATATCGTTCTAAAATGGTTACAATAGCCATGTGAATTATGTTTGGTTTTTTTAAGTGAAGTAAAACCTATTGTACCTGTACATTTTTTCTTTTCTGTATTTCTTTGCTAAGAAACTGATATCTCAAGCACTTATTTTTATTTTTTTTATTTAATTTATCCCCCCTCTTTTTATGAACTTCCCTCCCCTGTTTAGAAGCATGCAATAAACTCTTTGAATTCCTGATCTATATCACTCTCCGAAGACAAAAGACCGTTCAGACCCTTTGAAGGGCCCGAAATGAAAGTGATGAGTTAGTTCAAGGAAGAACCCTCCCATTTTCAAGCAGTTCCTAAAGGGTTACATCTTTTGCCAGTTTTAATAAAAATAACTTTTTAAAGAAGAAGTAAAACTAAAGATAGACATTTCTTAAGATGTAAACGTTTATTACAAGAGAGAAAGAGAAATACTTTATTCATTCATACTGCTCAAGTACATGGGGTTGCTACATTACACAGCATACTAATCAATCTGTGATCCGATGCATATAAATTACAAACAATTACATGATATAATAAAAAAGAAAGAAAACAGCTTGTTTTGCCACAGTTTCCTTTTACAATCAATTCCAGTTTATACACTAATAACAAATATTTCAATTCATTCCTTTTCTTATTCTTTCCATTTCATCATTTCACAATTTTTATTTTATTTAATCAACAAATTCACTCTCCAAAATAAATGATTAAAAATGACGTATTATTTAAATTTATGAAGTAAACCAATAAAAATACATATTATAAATTCCTTGTAATAAGTATGAAATTTAACGTTGGATTTTTTTTTTTTAGTTTCTCTTGTTATCTTTTATTTTAATGGTTATCCGGTGTATTTATTTATTATCTGCTAGATATCATCTTTGTTTGATATCTTTAGCGAAAGAGGGATGAATTTTGGTTATAATTAAATTTGGTTAAAATCGTTTACCGCCTAGAAACTAGATAATATGTATTTACCAGGATATTTACGTTATGAAAAGTGGCTATTTAACGTTTGAGGACAATTAACAGTTTCTCATAGAGGTATTCATGCTATTTATTTAAGCATGTTAAAGCGTGTTAAATGTAGATATATTTTTTTCATTTACCATGTTAAAACGATATAACATGGTTGAGAGTATATTACTAGATCTGTTAAATGGATAATGACGTCACGCAAGAGACCAGCTGAGCTCGTCACCGTTTTGTTTTTTGTCGTGTTAGGTTACTTGCTCGTAGTTTGTGTTTTGATTATGTATTAATATTGTTTTGAATGTTTTAAAATGTAATAAAGCAATAGATGCCAATAATAATAATAATATAATGACAGTTGTCAATTAGCACATCTTGATTCTCTTCCTCACAAGTTATAAGATTAACAAGGCATTCAGTACCCAAACATTCACACAACTTCTGCTTTTCACTTACTTTTGGCATGTTGTAATAAATAACTTTAATCAAAACTTACAAGTAAACAACAACATGAAGTTTTGGTTGGAAAGGTTATAAAACAAGTTGTTCAGAAAATCCGCTAGGATCTCTTATGCATTTAACACGACTTTTAATTTGGCTGTTCACAATCTTATACTTATTACATTTAACATGGTAAAACATTTTACATTTAACACATTATGAATACCCCTAATATGAAGTTTTACACAGAGTATTGGTTTCGAATGAATTGCGCTAGCTAAAATGGTAAGAAGTATGCCGAAACGTAGGTGGGAGGATTGTTAATGTTATTGAAAATTCTTTTTTTAAAAACGGTCCTTTTTGTCACCGTAGTGGATGACTATGAGAACAATAAAGTTTCCAAACGTCGGTACGATATAGTTATTTTAATTTTGACTCAGCCTCAAGACCCTCAAAAATTCTTATCGCGAACACTCATGAAAAAAGTTATCAATATGTATAGTTTATATTTATTTTTTATTGAGCGTTTCTTCCACTGTGCAAAGGTCCTTGCATTGTGTAGTGGAATCGCCATCGAACCTTTGGGTTTTTTGGACCTTTTTATGATTGTCATTACTAAGTAACAAGGGTTGTGAGGATTACATATTACTTAGAATAGAGAGCTCTCTCTTAGTTTTAGTTGGGTAGATTGGAGCTTAGTGTGACATACCTTTTTGCCACAGGAGGTGGCCCTAATACCACCTAAAGGTCAGGCTTCCCCCTCCATACCAAGACCGTTTACCATTGTCTGTATGTCAATGGAGTAAGGGATATACGTCGCTGTCTCGCTCCTTGCTTTTGCAGCGGAAAATAATGTTCAAAATGATTTATCAATTACCATTTCTAGACAACATAATAGTCTTACAAAACATTTGATGAAGTAAGGAAGTGGGGAGAAAATAAATTTGATGGAAGACTGCGTAGAATGTATTTAAATTTTAGGCCTCTCGTCTATTGTAGCGGAAAGCTGGGAATCGCGAAGCAGCGAATTCAAGCGGACGCCGCTCGTACGAGTTGCATAGCCTATCGTCCTAGTACAAGAGCCGGGAAGAAAAAAAGGCAGACACCCCAATTTTTGATTACTTTAATGCAAACTATGTATAATTACTAGTCAAAATTTATGAGTCTGCCAAGTATAGGTAGGGGGAATAAAAAATGGCCGATGTTTCAAAACCTTAAAAAAACATTACTTTTTCATTCGGAGCTCTATATCTTAAAAACTAACAACAACACTATAAAATCTAATTGAACATTATTTAAGAAGAGTAAATTTGCTGAAATATTAGCCCTAAAAGAGCTATTTACGTCCAATAGTTCTCGAGATATAGCTTTTAAAAAAGGAAAATTTCTTAAAAATCTACTGAAAGATTAGTAGTTAGTTAAATTATTTTGAAAAATCTGTATCTCAGAAACTATGTGACTTACAGAAGTCTGGTAGCAATCAAATTAAAGCTAGTTTAATGGACTATACAGAAGTTTATGACCTTTACATTTGTAGGAATAGTAGTTTTCATGATATTTGCTAAAATAAATTGATTTATAGTTGTTCGGACAATAAGTTTTATCCATGAAAAACTTCATTTCAGAAACCATTGGACGTACAGATGTCTGCCAGCGCTCAAATTAAAGCGAGTTAAATTTACTACAAAATAATTACTAATTTACTACAAAATTTTTACTGTCTAAACTTCCAACTCATTACAAAAGACTGATCTACATGACAATAATAAGACCCATCTGGACATATAAAGTTGAGCTTTGGGGCTCCACTTATCCTTCGAATTCCTCTCGTATCCAATCCTTACAATCCAAAATCCTTCGTAAAATCCTCAATGCTCCTTATTTTGTTACTAATAAAACCATCCATAAAGACCTAAATGTTCCTTATGTAACCCTTCTAGAACCCGATCTCATTCCTTCCATTATAAACTCCCTAACCACCCAAACCCACTAGTTTCTAACCTTGCTTCCTCTTCCATTCCTGGCAACCCTCCGAGGCGCCTGAAAAGAAGATGGCCTTATATTGTAAAATGTTTTTAGAGTTCTACTACTGGGTAGTTTCTCTACATGCTGTATCATATCATTATGTCATTATGATCAAATTTACTTGTTGTATTTTTTTATACAGTTGTAAATATCAATAAATAAATTTTTAAAAAATGTACTACTTAAACTTTAATTAAAGTTATATTAAGCATCTCAAATTGTTTTCAAAACTACAATGGCAGTAATGGCAGTAAGTTCGATACGGGACGAACCGGATTTTAAAGATTTTGGTGTAGACAACAAGACTCAATATGAGAGAACCTGATAGGTTGGGACGTGGATCTCATCGCTTGGTTGAGAACATTGGAAATTCGATTCCCACCTGGGTTCCGATAAATGCATCTAGGCATTCCCTCTCTGGGGCTGTATATGTTTATAGATATAAATCGTTGGAGGACTTAAGCAAAAAAAAAAAAAAAAAAAAAAAGGATCGAAGTATTTAAAGTTTTAAAATTTACTAAGCGCTCTGTAAACTATGGCTGTTCAGAAAGGAACGATGTTGCTCACTAGATCAACTCCGAAGAATGGTTCTGCTTAGAGAGTCATAAGAAATAGACTGAGGCTATTCCATGCCTAGCATTACTAAGGAAATTGTAAAAGAAAGATACATTTTTTTTTCTATTTTGATATTATTAAGTTCCAAAATTAGTATTGAATGGGTGACGTTGAAACATATGAACAGTTTCCATTCTTATTTATAAATCATTGATTACTCACACATTGAAAAGAGTGAGCATACCTCATTACCTTGGTGCAAACATTTGCAGTCCGTTGTTCATTTTCTTTTTTTATTTTTGAGCAACCTGCCTCTGAGATATGTAGGGTTACAATGAGTGAGTATGGATGATACGACACTCCAGAACTCAAGGGCATAGGTTCGAGTGCACTGTGGAAGAAAATTTCTTAATTTTCCCATCATCCATAGATTAACTCTTGGAATAGGAACCATATTAGCTTATAGCCAGCCTGTATGCAATTGGCCTATCGCCGTGAAATACGTTGATGGAAAAACCTAGCGGTTGGACGTCATTCTTCCTCATATCTTCCTTGATTATCGAAGATTAATAAACGGAGTTTACTTAATTTCAAGATCATGGTTTATGTATTTTTATCATTTCTTTATTTTTGTACGTTTCAATCAATTTTTTAATTATTAATTTTCAATCAAGTATAGAATATCGGACATTTTTAATAAAACCGGAATGGCATAAATATATACAATCCATTTAAAAAATAAAGAATTAGTATATATGTATAAAAAAAAAAATGCAATGATACTAATTGAACTATTAAACTGGGAAAATAGTCCATTTATTTATTCTTGTTTAATGGCGTAAAACTTCTTGGTCATCAAACTCATTTATTTCTTTATTTAATTATGCTTATATTTTGTTCGATGTGATATTTGTGATTGTAAATTTTGTGGCAATAAGAATTGAAAAAATTATTTTACTGTTCAATTATCGTCCTTGAAGATTGTTCATATATCTGGGTTTAATTTAAATATGTTCAAGTATAATGTGAAAAAGGTACGATAATTGTCATATATAATCTATTTTCACTTACTTATCTGCATAAGATTGAGGAAGTATCATCATTAGATAAAAGAAAGTTTTCGATATCTTCATTTTTAAGTTTTAGTGTCACCTTCATCAAATCAATCATTTCGGTAATAGAGATTTATGGTAGTTGTTAAAGATTGGGTATCAAGAAAGTGTCTTTCTAAGCAACCTCATAAAAATTTTAAAAAACAATAAATTGTTTAATTATAATTTTGTAAATCAAAAACTGTTTGTTTTGTTAAAAACATGAGCTACATATTGTCGCTGAAGCTTCTTCGTTAGTGTTGAAAAAAATGCAACAAAAAAAAAAAAAAAAAGAAAACACGTAGATTCTTGAGACATCTCGAAAGAATTCTCCAAAAAAAAAAAATATATATATATATAAGTTATAAAAAACAATGGTTGGGGCGAGATGCCTCTATAAGGTTTCATTAATTTTTTTTTATTGTATAAAAATTGAATCGTTAATTTTTTCAGAACTACGGTGTCTCACAGCATTGTCAACGTTGTTTTTTCGTTACGTATTTACGTGTATGGTTAAAAAAAATTTTTTATATACTTTTCTTTGAGTGTATCGTCTGATAAAACCTTTTACTAAAATTTTAGCTTTTATTTTGTCCATACTTTGAAAAGTAATTTTCGGATCCAGGGCCGATGAAATTCATGAAAGTTCATGAAAAACAAATGGCTATTAAGTCGTGATAATATGTTATAACAAAGTATCAAATCACTTATGTATTAATGTTTCAAATAATCCTTATAATATATCACTGATATTTCTCATTGTCTTCAATAGTTAATTATATTGAAGAAAAGTTCAGACGGTTAATAATATGCAGTGTCTCCATGCATAAGGAGAACTGGGTTAATGTGAATCAAGATAAATATTCATCATTAATAACACTATTAACCTTTTACTGTCATAATCTCATCTTTCTTCCCTTATTAGCTAATTAAATTAATTTCATGTTTTAATTTAAATTATATATCATTAATTTATTATTTCATTTTGTATTTTATTACAATAGTTTCTTTATTTCATTATTAATTAATAACTATTTCAGTGAAATATTTGATATATATAATGTCTCAGAATTTATTAACTTGAATTGAGTAATTGAGTTTTTTTTATTACAAGTCATTACTTCCACTTTTGGAAAATTATTATTAAAAAAATAAATACGGGATCATCTCATGTAGATAAGTTAAATTTTTATTGAAAGTGTTGATCAGTAACATTTATATGCAAGGAAAAAATTCAGTTTCTGAAATAAAAAGAGGAAGTTTTAGCTGTAGAATTTTTACTTGTCATAATAAATTTTACTTTTGAGAACTGGGTATAATTGTATCAACTTTTGACAGATAACTTATAAATTATTTTATAGTTTGAACTGCACACACTAAAATCTCAGCGCAGCCTCAGTGTGGGGTTGTCTTTATTTGTTTGTATGGACTGTCACGAAAGAAACATTGAGTAAACCAGGTGGGCTTCGAATCCTGTGTTCCCAACTAGGTTTTTTGCTATTTTAATAGATTTTATTTTTTATTTATTGTGGATGTTTTTATTTCAAAATAAAGTTATGAAAAATTATCCAGTCGTTTATAAAGAATAATATACATATCTTTGCTTTGGTTTAATTGTGGCCCAAATAAAACAGTGTTTTTTTCTTAACATGTTCCAAAGATAGTATAGTTTTACTGTAAAGAGTTAGTAATTTTCCACCGTAAGAAGAGATGTACTAGTAATAAACTGTACTCAATATTTCTTTAACGAAGGTAATAAATTTTTAATACTTTCTAATTGATAACTAGATGATAGGACTCATCTTATCTTCATTTTTCTCCATCAGTTCTAAATTTAAAAACTTATACCCGGCTTGACTTTTAGGAAGAGATTTGCTTGTTCCATCTTCGGTGTTGATACTCCGAAGATTTAAGAATCTTCTTCAATTTTTTTTTTGTTCCCGAGACGTGACTTTTCCTAATCCTCTGAGATTCATGATTCTTCCTCCATCAAGGTCTCTGTTTAATTATTTCTTCTGCCATTTTTATCGTCTAAACATAGCGAGCTGTTGATTAAATGTTGAAATAAGATAATAAAAAAGATGGAAAAATGTCACGTTATTTTAAATTATCTTCTTTCATCACCATCTTGGTTTAGTTCGTAAACCAAGATTTTTTTTTTTTTAGAAATTCCAACTTTTATTTATAGATAATATTAAAATCTGCCACAAATTTGGGCAATGGGTAATAGTGATGACTGTACACTTTTTTACAAAAAAAATAAATAAATAAATAAAATCTCTTTATCTATATAAGAAGAAAAATAAATAAATGAAATGAATTTAATTAAACTAAGTAAAATAAATCATATAAAATATTTACAATCTATACCTAAGGATCCCCGAGTCTACTCAAACCTCCTCCTCCGCATGAAGGGGTAGAGTAAGGCCCATTGAATTCCCAGCGCAGCCCTTTCATCGCGTCACTGGTAATGAGCCAGTGGAGGCTTAGTAAGTTCAATAAAGCCGCAATCACTCAACGTAAGCGTAGAGCATCTGGCCACTGCCAGAACTCCAATTGTCGATTTTATTTTACAAAAGGTCTCTTGGCCACTACCGTTTCAACCTTCAAAGCGGATTGTAAGGATGGATGGAACTGGATAATGATCGAACCAAAGGATTAGGATGATTAGAAAGGTTTATATGGAATTTTGAGAATTTGGTGAATATGAGCTCAAGAACAAAAGGGATATGAAGGTCGTTGTGTGTTCTGTTGGAAACTTATTTGCGTGCATTGACTATGGTTCTATGGTTGTAAGGACTGAATACCTTTGATGTCCGAAGGTTTAGCTGTTCCCTAAAGTTCAAGTCCGTAGATCCAGATAGGTCTGAGGCTAGTCTTATAAATTAGAAGTTTGTTTTTATTGAGAAATGAGATGTCCTGCTGAGTAGTCAGTAAAGTTGGCTGAATCGTCTGTTGAGTTCTTGTCTTTTAAGTCTAGCATATTGGTTCCTGTGTCGGATCTGGGTAAGGAAATGATATTGAAAATAAAACATGGACAGAAGCAGCGGCCAAGGGTGAAAGACACATGGAGTGGGGGCATTTCGATTCATTAAATTTTATCCGCCATTACTCTATCAGGGTGATGTCTATTTGGGGATTGGATGAGTCTGTGTAAACCAAGAATTAAACAAAATCTAGTCCAAGGTTAATCCTAAGCCCTAGAACCTTCTAGATTCTTTTATTGATTCTGTCAACTCCATTCTCGGATCATTAATTTTCGTTTCTCGAGATGCTTGTTTTTGTTCCATCAGAAGCATGTTTTTTCCCGTTTCTTTGTTGGGCTGGGTATTATTGAATATAGTTTTTCCTATATGACTTTAAAAGGATCATGTGCCTACTAAATATTATGTCCCTTTACCAAGATTTACAGTTTCAATTATTAATTTAACCTCTAGTCTTATACACTTTCTAAATTATTTCATTTAATGTAATTTACATGCAACTGCAAGATATAATAGAACTGTATATCCTTACCTCTTTCCAAATATAATATTTATATACGTTCATTGGCATGCTAAAAAGCTTCTTCATTAACAAACTGTGACTGGATTCTATTTTTAGAAATAACAGTATCCCCAGAATTGCGCACCACAGAACACGGCGGAACCCACAACCCACTGAAATACTTAATACTTGCTGGTATTGGAACCATTTCCAAATATAACATATATATATATATATATATGTTCCTTGGCATGCTAAAAAGATTCTTCATCAACAACCTGTGAATGGATTCTGTTTTTTTAGAAATAACAGTATCCCCAGAATTGCGCACGACGGAACCCACAACCAACACAACTGAAATACTCAATAATGCCGGTATTGGAACCATACCTGATATTTCCCAACTTAGCAAATGTTCATGTAACGATAACTACATTAACATAAAAGGAATAGTTATTTTTTTAATGTTTTTTTTTTATATATAAATTTTTAAATATTTTTACTTCCTTACTACCTTTATCTCCTCCCCATTATGCCACTATTTATGTATTTGGTTTTCCCTTCCTAGCCATTTCGCTTGTGAATGCCACTGCTCCTAAGAATCAACAATTTTATTATGTATGCATGTATGTACTATATATAGTTTATTGCGATAAATTTCCTTTATTTTCTGTTTTGTATTGCGTGTACTTCATTAACAGACTCTCCGTGATCAGACAAGTTCTTGATGAGAATCTGGAATACACCAGACCATGCATGCCCCGCATTCATGTGGATGAGTTCGGAAATGTTCCATCACGCTAGTTATGTGGGAAATGCAGGGTGTATTAGTTAGTAATGAAATATTGAACATCAAGCTTTTATGTTCAATATTTTATATTAGTGTCAAATTATAGATTTTCTTATCTTTCAAAACAATATAATGAACTAGAAATCATCATAAAATTATATATGTATGAAAACCATAGTGCACAATACTAGCCATTTATACGATCAATTTATCTATTATTAATCGAAACATATTTGTTTGGCCATTGAGAATATTGGCTAATAATATGAATTAATCGATTCGCCATTTCAAGTTTCATTGATTCAATGCCGAATGAATTATATGAATGAAGCTGACCGAGTCGTCTTCACAAAACTAAATAAATAACGGCTGATAACTATGCATCAATTCATTCACTAAAACTGAATATTTCATTTTTTTTAAAAAACCAGTTTTAGTTAATTGGAAATATTTTTATTGTTATTTTATTTTATTCCATTTAATTTTCAATGAGAAATTTTTTTCACCCATTTGGTAACCATTGTTACAACCTTGTTAAAATTTCATAGATGTTTTATTTATTCATTGGAAAAATAAATTTCGGACTAATTTATTTATTGTCCATTTTTAAACATAATTCCTAAAATTATAACATTGTCAACAATCTTTAAAAATATTTGTATAAATTGATATGCTAATTAGCAACACTTTATAAAAATATTCTGCATCACCAAAATAAAGAAAAACACACATATCATATATTAATATTAATATCTATCTTTTGATAACTTAATGTTATTATTTTTGTTTCATGACTGAAATTATGGTAACACTTTTTATGATATAGCCGAGAGAAAGCAAAAAAAAAAATACAAGAAGTATCTATAATTTATTAATCACTTATTGTTAAACCTCTCATGTGTTTTTTAAAATGTTAACGAATTTATTATAGCTTGTAGAAAATGCAGTTTATCAGTTTTAATGAATTTACCTCTAAAATTAATTTAATTAAACATCTTATTGATTTAGTTAATCACTCAAAACTTACTGATTAATGGTCCTAATTGTTCATGTCCTTGGTTTTTGAGGTTTTCTATGCCGCATCCTGTCGTGTTTAGTGGACAGTGTGTTTCTACTGATATTTCTGTCTTCTCAATAGAATAATTAATTTTTTCTCAGTTAACTTATATATTATAGAATTTTATTTATATTCGAAGTTGTATTTCAAATTTATTTTCACCCAGAATTGTATTTCTAGGTGATGTAAGCCCTTCAGTAGATCACTTTTTTTTTTTTAAATTTATTTATTTAATGTAATTTACAACTGTACAAAATAATAAATACAATAAGTAAATATATTTATGTTTCATATACATTTGAAAATCTTGGGAAGGAACCACCCATTGCTGGTACTTCAAACATTAATTTAAATTAGAAGGTCTCGTGGCCAACTTCTTTTCAGAAGCCTTGGAGAATTATGAGGGATTGTTAAGGATGAAAGATTAAGAATTAATGGGTTAGGATGGTTAAGGAGTTTGGAATGAAAAGACGCATATCTGTTTTGGGGCAAATATGCAACGAATGGGATGTTAAGGTCTTTATGAATGAGTTTATTTGTAACGTAATAAGGACCATCAAGGATTTTGGATTGTAAGGATTGGATGCGGGAGGAATTTGATGGTTTAGTGGAGCCCCAGAGCTCAATTCCATATGTCCAAATTGGTCTGTTTATCGTAGTGTATACTAATTTTTTGTAGTGAATGGGAAGTTTAGAGCGTTTGTCAAGTAAGTGTTGTAGCAATCGGAATCTACGAGCAGTTTCTTGTCGTTTCAGTCCTGTGTGTGGATTCCAAGTAAGTCTCTTGTCAAGATGGAGTCCTAAGTATCGAATCTGTTCAACAGGCGTTAGTGGAGTATTTAGAAAGGATACTGTAGGACAGGGGTAGGTCACCTTAAATGAAATAAAAAACTTTCATCTATTATATAATTTGTCAAGTTATTCCTCTTTGGTCGATTTGTTTTTAGAAATTTCGGCGAAGAAATAATGACTATAATTTAGGTGTTGCTTCATTAATCTGAATAAATTAGTAACTGACCCCACTATTGCGTCGCCTCTTAGGTTTGGAAATTGACTATAATTGGCTCTAAGTGTAGGTGACTGGGTGATGGAAAAAGCTTTTAATTTCAATTAGCACTTATAACTGTTATTGCTGATTTTGTTACATTAAATATTAAAATATCAGTTATCATTGTAACGGTTTATTTTACACTAACTTTACCCGCGTTTAGATTTGGATTGTACGTGTATTTTCCATATATGCGTACGATGGGTACTTGACTCAGTAAGACTAAATAACTGGATAACATTGCTAATTATTGTGTAAAATCAAAAGGATATGTCATCAAAAAAAAAAAAAAAAAAAAAAAAAAAAAAAAAAAATGTTGACTGAAAACGCCTTCAGTCTGCTGGTTTTAAATCACTATAAAGTTTTCTGTGAATAGGGTATGTTTTAAATTTTTTAACTCTACTATACTTTTTCTATTAATTTATTTAGTGATATTTATTTGTCTTGCTTATAGGTATTTAATTTAATATTCTGAACATTTACTTTTTTTTTTTTCATAAATTTTAAAAAATATGAAAATTAGATTGAAGAGATTAATAGCTGATGAAACATAATTGAATTTAATGATAATACACAAGTAATAATCGTATTTTTAAAGGTTATTGACTTCCTAAAATACAAAATGACCTTATAAATGAAGTTAACTTTTTTTTTCTAACCCCAATAATAAAGTAGTATTATTTCTTGATACATTCACTATAATATTTTTTTTTAAAGCCACTATTTGAAAGTATGCCAGAAAGACTGGATTCAGAAGTGTTTTCCTGAGACTGTGTTCAATTTTAAAACATTGTACGAGATTAGAATTTTGTGTTGTCAGTAACATGAGTTTATTTATGAAATTAAATGCTGGAATAACGAATGTTTTGAATTGAAGCGTAAAAATTATTTACAAGTGACCACTGCGCAATTCGTTACCCCAGTGGCGCAATTCGTTAGCACATAACGCAATATAGTATATTGTATAGTACGCTTAATAAAAGTTTTCTGAACTTTACATAAAAAGTTATTATAGTGAATATACTTCCATCAGTATGAATTTGTAGAAATTTAAAAAAAAATAATAATCCAAGTGTTATTAACTAATTTTTTTGTATGCACCAATTTATTTTTTATTTTATTTATTTTTTATTGATTTTTCTATAATGTATTTCTCACGATCGCTGGGCCATCTTCAAGTGTAAACGCTAAAAATAGTTACTAAGTTATATTTATTATTGCATACATTTTTTTTTTAATTTAAGGTTTATTAACCTTTTTAAAAATAGCCAAAATTCATTATCTTTACTATTACTTTTTCTATTATTGATTGATCATTTTTTTTATACCTTTTGTCATTATTGGTATATGTTGTATTTCAAGAAGGATGATGATCTTAACGACGACCGAAAACGCCTTCAGTCTGATCAGTCTGATCAAATCTTTAAATCATTATAAATTTTTCTGTGGCCACTGCACAATTCGTTGCCCCAGTGGTGCAATTGGTTAGCACAGAACGCAGTATATTGAACAGTACGCTTAATAAAAGTTTTCTGAACTTTACATAAAAAGATATTATAGTGAATATACTTCCATCAGTATGAACTTGTAGAAACTAAAAAAAAAATTAATTATCCAAGGGTTATTAACTAATTTTTTTTTATTTTATTTTTTTTTATTCATTTTACATCTATAATGTATTTCTCTTCAGGTGTAAACGCTAAAAATAGTTACTAAGTTATATTTATTATTGCATACATTTTTTTTTAATTTAAGGTTTATTAACCTTTTTTGAAAATAGCCAAAATTCATTATCTTTACTATTACTTCTTCTATTATTGATTGATCATTTTTTTAATACTTTTTGTCATTATTGGTATATGTTGTATTTCAAGAAGGATGATGAACTTAACGACGACCGAAAACGCCTTCAGTCTGATCAGTCTGATCAAATCTTTAAATCATTATAAAGTTTTCTGTGGCCACTGCACAATTCGTTGCCCCAGTGGCGCAATTGGTTAGCACAGAACGCAGTATATTGAACAGTACGCTTAATAAAAGTTTTCTGAACTTTACATAAAAAGTTATTATAGTGAATATACTTCCATCAGTATGAATTTGTAGAAATTAAAAAAAATTAATAATGCAAGAGTTATTAAGTAATTTTTTTGTATGCTCCAATTTATGTTTTTATTTTTTATTTCTGGTTAGTTATCATCCTTCAACCTTTCATTTTTTATTGGTTTTACATCTATAATGTAATTCTTACGAACGCCGGGCCATCTTCAGGTGTAAACTCTAAAAATAGTTACTAAGTTATATTTATTATTGCATATAATTTTTTTTTTCTTAATTTAAGTTTTATTAAGTTTTTTGAAAATAGCCAAAATTTATATTCTTTACAATTACTTTTTCTGTTATTGATAGCTAGTTCCTTTAATCATTATAGTTATATCTTGTGTTTCAAGACGGCTAATGAGCTTAAACTAAACCATTTTTCAAAACATCACATACAATCATTAATAGTACTTCGTAACTATTTTTATGGTACGGTATACACCTGGAGATAGAAGGTACGAAACGTCATGAGGCAAAGATTATTCTTGTAAAATTAATAAAAAAAATAAAGTTGAAGTTTGAACTATCTTTATATTTTGTTCTAAAATATCTATTTCTCCTTTTATTGTTTATAGATTTTTGTTAACGGGAAATGAGACTATTTCAATTCTAAATTTGATTATAAAAAAATATCGTAGAGAGAAATTTAAAAAAGAAATAGAACGAATGGTAATTAAACGCCACGGTGAATTACGGGGAGACCACAGTCTCAAATCAATATAAGTAAATTAGAAATTTTTAATTAACATTGGATCTCGAGTTTATTTAGCTGGTTTTAATTTACTTTTTTGAATCTAATCTCTTTAAATATCTTACGTTGCGCAATACCTTTGAAGCTCTTCAGTTGATGACGTTGCAATGCTTTTATTTCCCAAAGAAAAGAGTGCATGAAAAGAACAATGAGAACCATTTGGCTAATTAAAAATGTAATCATAATTTATTTGACTGAAATAACATTCAAGTTTGATCATTTCATATTCTTGGGTAATATATTTAAATTTTAAAACATTTTATTCATTATAAATATTAGTCAATCGCACATGAGGAGATTTCTATCAAAACTTTTAAGTATAAATATAAACACTTGTGCAAAAAAGGAACCAGAACTTAAATTTTCCCTTCTCAAATATTTCTTCAAAAGAAACATATTCAATACAAATTTAACTTATTTACATGAGGTAATCGTATGATAATCTCTAAATAGTCACTTTCCAAAAGTGAATATTTTTTATAGAAAACTCTTGATTTTATGAAGACATTTTTTCTCTTTATGATAAACTTGAACAAAAACTGTAAGAGAAAAAAAAAATAAAGAATTTATAATGCAACGCCTGACATGCCAATAGTTTTTTTTTTCTATGACTCCCTATCTGGTCATACCTGACATGGGGGGAGGTATCAACAGAATACTACTCTACTCTTACACCATAGTGCGAGGGGGGTAAAATTTCATTTCGTGGGATCGTTACAGAAATCAAAATCGACCACTCCCCTTGCCGGATGCCATTACTGCAGTTCGTAGGTTGCAAAGACCTACCCCTCAAACATTCCTGAACTCTCTTCACATGCCAATTGAATTTTTATTTTCTACTGATTTTAGTGGCCTGTTTAAAAATTTTAGAATGTATTAGAAAAGAAACTTTATTCAGGATAACAGAAATTTTCAATTAAAAAATAAATTTCTTATGAATTAAAAAAAAAATGGAATGGTGAGACGAGTATATATACATGTTATAAATAAAGTTTATTAATTTAAAAGCATATTAGTATTTTGAAAGTGAGAATCATAAAAAAATCAATACTTATTAAAATTTAACAACAAAAAATATATTAGAAATAATTGATTCAACATTAACGTAAGAAATTTTATAATAAACAAGCTTACTATACTAAATAATTCAAAAACACTATCCAAATTATAGTCTCAAAACATTTATTTCATTCACACGTCCAACGTTTCGGCCAATTCGGCCATCTTCAGGGACAATCTTAATCTACTATGAGACATATCATTTAACAGAGGTTATAATATAAGTGTATAAATAGTGGTAAAAGTGAAATAATTTGACTGTGATTTTTAATGTATTTT
>NW_027116386.1:34692-39962 GCF_000696795.3 Halyomorpha halys | reverse complement strand
AATTAAATATATACCATAAAATTATAATAATCATAATGAATATATACCATAACATTATGTATATTTTGATTTCTTGTTCGAAACTGTTTGTATGCATCAAGTATAATATAATATACTTGATCACTCTGATATGATTGATCAATATAATATACAGCCTCACACTACAATATGGTGTTAAGTTAGTTGATTTGCAGATATATGAATTAATATTAAATGAAATAGTTGACATATATAGATTAATCGAATATATAATAGTAGATATAGGCAGAGTATCCGTAAGTTATTTTAGTGATTAATGCAAGGAAATTAATATTAAGATTGTTCTTGATAATAGCTAGGTTGGCCGAAACGTTGAATATTTAAAATTAATTAACAAAGAATGTTGAGATTAAATTGATATATTTTATTATAAATGGTATTTAATTAATTAAGGTTGTTAATATACTTTGAAAACACGTAAGATTTCGATCGATTTCAAAGTGTTGGTTCTATAAAGTGTAAATCATTTCGGCCATCTTGCAAGATGTATCCACTATTAAAATCTACAATAATTTAATAAACTATAAAAGCACCAATTTTGGCTGATACGTGTAATAAATTTTAATTATTGAATCGCTCTCAACTCCGCAAGTTGAGCCGAGGGTCAGAGAGGTACGTAGGCTTTTCACCGTAGACGTTATCTTGGAGCTGACGTCGCTTTAACTTGCCTGCCTTTTCAAGTCCTTATCTCGTTGGGAAGCTTTCCTTTGCGTTTCCTCCTATTAACATCTCTATGGCTCCTGAAAAAAAAGTAAAAGCAACTAGAAAAAGTTTTGAGTGATAAATTCGTGAAACTCTCATACCACCATGCAGGCGATCTGATAACTGAATGATAGGAATAATGAATGAAGAATTTATATCAGGGCCGTTTATGTATGTAAAGATACTGTCAATATTTCCGAGAACATTGCTGAAGACATATTTATTTAATTTCATTCATAATTTCATTTTAAATTTATTTATTTATTGTTTCATTCTTTGTTTTATTTATTTATTTTAATATGTTGACCTCTCTATTTGTGTATTTATTCATTAAATTATTTTATTTTATTAATACTATTTTTTTTGTGTGTGTTTTTTTTAAACTTATTTATCCATTCAAGTGTTTCCTGTAACCGGTTTTTTAATTATATTTTCCTTTTAATCTATGTGTTAGTCTTATTCTCGTAAAATGTATCTATTTGTTTGTTCTTGGTAAACTGATGTACTGCTGTGACTATGAATGATGGTCTGATCCCACATTACCGTCTAATATTGAATTTGTTTAGCGGGTCACTGAAGAGGATCTAGGAGGGTGAATTCCGGAGAGCGAATTTGTTGATCGGGTGAATTGAATAATTGTGAATGGGTGAAATTGGAGGAGCAGAAATGAGTAGGAATGAATGAAACATTTGTATTTGTTGTACAGACCGAAATGGATTGTAAAAGGAAACTGTAGGAGTGAAAAAAATTGTTTATTATATCCTATTATTGTATCTCTTTTTTTTTAATGATTATACCATGTATGTGTAATTTATATATGTCCGATTACGGATTGATAAGTATGCTGTGTGAGATAGCAACCTGATGTATTTAGGCAGCATAGATAAATAAAGTATTTCTCTCTCTCTATCAATCCACTTCCTCCCTGTTTCTTTTAAAATTTCGGTAAATAAAGAGGTCTTTTTGGAGAATCATTTGCATCTAGTTTGTTTATAACTAGTTAGAAATAGCATCTATTTCCAAACTTAAGAACAAATTCATACATCCATTAAAGTTATGTTACTAAACCAGTGTCAACACAGGCAAAGGTAAACCTAATAATAAATATCTGGTGCGATGCGCGGATCACACAACTTTTATTTACTGCACCACATACGTCCCTAACTTTTGTATAGATTGGTGGACTCTACTTTGATTTGAAATCATAAATCATCTCAAATTAGAGCTCTTCTTTATTATTTATTAGTAAGGGAGAAAAAAAAATTTTTTAATTATGTTTTCGATTCATGAATAACATTTTTTTTTTTTTTACGAACCGGCTAGCAAGAACCACGCAGATATCATTTTCAATTCATCCTCACACCTTCTTCCTTCCTTCTACTCCAATACCCTTTCATCCTCCTGGACTGTTCCTTCCACTCTTCCTCAGTTCCTCCCTCCTCTCTCCTTCTTTCCCCTAACAACCCCAATCTCTTTTCGTTTATTCCTAGAAAGCTCTCTATCCATACAGTCTTCATCTGTTATTTTTAGTCTACCTAGTTCCTCTTTCGCTTGCTTAACATATTCCCTTATACTTTTATAGCCTTTGTCTATATACAGATTTTGTCAAAAATATGAATAACTTTATTTTATAATTTGAAGAAGATGGTCAGGGTTGCGGTTAAAAAAAGAACAAGATAGTTTTCAACTATTTATTGTCCGACGTTTCGTCCCACTTTAAGCCTTCATCAGGGCTGTTCAAGACGATAGATAAAAAAGACCTGATAAATTTTATTTTATCACTTTTATTTTTTTATATGTACTTTCATTTGTATTATCCCAAATAATGAAGGATGGTTCATTATTTAAAATAAACAAAAATTATTAGAATATGATATAATATTTCATATATTTAAAAAAATACATACAAGCAGGATTCAATGAGATACATGATATATAAATAGGTTTATTTGTACGCCTTAACTTAATTAACTTAAATAATTAGTTTAAATATTTCGATGATTATAGCATAAAATTTCAAATTAGCTACGTTGTGTCTCACTGTTATTATGGTTCCCACACTTTTCTCAGGAGAGAAATCGAGGTCATGGAATTTTATGACAATGAAGTACTTATTTTTCTGACACAAGTCAGAGAGATAAAAGAAAATTGTTTTCAAGATTCCAGATTTTTTTTTTAGGTAATATTAAAATAGGTCAAATAGTGGTCTATTTCCTGTCGTTTTAATCTTGTATGCTAGTAGTTACTGTGTCCCTGAAGAGGAACCAAGGTTATTTCTGAGGTACTCCGAATTTTTAAATTACAAAAAAAAAAAAAAAATCAAATCGTATTGTCAAAGATTTAAAAAAATTGCTTATAAATTGTAAATAATTTAGCATTGTAACGGTTCAAGTTATTATTTTTTTTTCAAGATTTGTTGGTCTGAAGGTAAAATAATTTTGATTTTGATATTATTTTAAATTTATTAATCCTTATGGATTTGTTTGAAAATTATCTATTCCTTTTAATCATCCAGTTGGTTTAAAATAATCTTTTGTTATAATATTATGTTCGGTGGATATTCCAAAATTAGGAAATAGTTAAGACAACGAATTCATGTCACAGTATTTCAATACTCAGGATTAATTTCCATTAGAAGTACTTAACTGCTACGTTCTTAAACAAACTTGTTCCAAAATTTTTGGAATTACTGGATACATTAGAAAGAAATTACTATAAAATTGGGAATAGTTAATAAAAACATTTTATGCTTTAATAAAACCACAATCAGAATAATATTGTATAATAAATCACTTGTTATCAGATAATCTAATGTTTTATTTTATTTTTCTTTCAGGTATGTTCCATAAATTATTGTTAGCTGTTTTATGGTAAGTGATTAAATTTTTATTACCAGATACCAAGGTCTTAGAACTAGCGTATACTTATTAAAATCCTATAAAACGATTCCAGCGTTCCTTTCTATTTACAATTATGTGTATAATGATTTCTGAAAAATATTTTAATTTACAAATATTGCAAGTTGTTACGAATTATACCTCTATGTTTGTTTTCTATAAAAGAATTTTCTCGTTTGGAAATTTTAAGGGAAGTAAAATATTTTTGTTATTCAAATTAAGTGTTGTTACGTTAATTTATTTTTAGAATAGATTTTTTGCTTTAGCTAGAAAAATTTAGCGATTTAAAAATTATAACCTGCTTTATATATAAAACATAAAAAATTTGAGGACGCAATATTATAAAATTGATAAATAATATATTTGAACAAATTTATATTTGCATAAAAAAATCTTTGAGAAGAATAAATTTTACTTAAATATTTATAATGACATAATTACTGTAATACTGACTTATATTTCAGACAATTATGGATACATAAGATAGATAATTGGCAATGGAGGAGGGGGTGGGAGAGTGAGTTTTAATTAAAAATATTGTATATATGTTAGTATTTATATTATATATATACCTTACATATTGTATATATAGTTAGTATTCATTAATTCAAGAATACTTATTAGGCTTTATGGGTCTAAGGCTTTATGGCTCTAAGGGTCTCTCCCAGAATTTATTATTTTACAAACACACAAGCACGCTCCCCCCTCCACATACTTACATGTGAAGCAGAGTTAAGCCTTAGATCTATTTTATGGTGGGAAGAGGTTTGGGGTAAACCCGAATGTATAAAATTTCTTCTTTCTTTTTGTTCGTTATATTATCATTTTATTCATATTATATCTTAGAAGTCACTAGATTTTGTTTTGTTCATTTATTTATACTATTATTGTCAATAGTTTATGTAATTATTGATAAAGTAGTATTAAATGTAAATAAGACTACTTATACTACCTGCTTTTAAGAGGAAACCTCGGAAACAAATAAATATACCCACCTTTTCCTTGTTTCTATTTTAAGACTTTTAACCGCAAGGTATCTCTTGTGGGTTTGCCTCTATGCCAAAGACGGTTCTGTAGACAAAGGTCATTGCGTTTTATTATCTTATTATTACTAAGTACTTTTCCACGAAAACCTTTCAAATTACTCTCGATCTAAAAAATTCGGATCTTAAAAAGAAACGGAGAAATAATCAGATATGAACGGACGGTGAACAAATAACTTCCCTATAAACGTGATTAAAAGAGCATTAATAATGAAAATGGAACGGAATATAAAATTTTAACTATAAGATGCAACAGGAGTGTTATGGTCGATGTAACCTGTTATAAGTAGTCAGAGACATTTTGTAAAGGATAACAGTTAAGAACTTAATAAATAAATTGTTTAAATAATCGCAAATTACTTTAGAAGAAAATATTTGTATACAGTGATATTTCGGTTCAAAAATTTGAATCATCAAAAAGCCAGGACACTAATTTTTAGTTTAAAATAAGGTTCTTTGGCCTAAACATCGACGTATGTAAAATACGAAACTCGTACTAAAGAATTAGTGGGGTGCATACGGAGAGAATACGTTTTGTTGAATGATTTAATTTAATCTCTCTCTCTCTCTCTCTCTCTCTCTCTCTCTC
>NW_027116386.1:30034-30398 GCF_000696795.3 Halyomorpha halys | reverse complement strand
ACTTAAATACCAGCAAATGACTAATTAATCATTCTAGTAGGGGAGGAGGGGAAATAAGAGCGAATCTCATATTTGGACTGAGAGAGAGTTAATATTTTTTTAATAATGAATCAATTATGATCGATCACAAAAAAAAAAAAAAGAAGAAGAAATATGACTCTTTTTATGATGTGTATGGTCTGAAAATCGAATAAAAAATCTTTTAAAAGGGTGAAAAAAAATTCCATAATAACTGTATGAATATTGGTATTATTACTAGTATGGAAAAAAGAAAACCTCAAGTTATTGAAATACCAGCAAATGACTAATTAATCATTCTAGTAGGAGAGGAGGGTAAATAAGAGCGAATCTTATATCTGGACTG
>NW_027116386.1:28578-29984 GCF_000696795.3 Halyomorpha halys | reverse complement strand
CGATTTTTTTTTAAAAATAAATTTTATTAGATTTTTCTAATATTAATAATGTAGCATTTAGTCTCGCGCAAAAAAGACTTTTCTTGATTTATCTATTGATTCCATTTGTAGTTTGAGATTTATTGAGCTATAGATAGACTCTAACACCTTAGCTGGACTGATATCAACACCTTATAATGCCACAAGGCAATCGAAGGGAGAAGACTCAGTGAAGTACATATAATACATTCCATGTATTATATATGTATGAAGTATTAATTTTATTTTTATGAAGGGTCCCAAAAAAAAAATTGAGATTCAATCGACTATTTTATTTGAGCCCACAGGGCTTACTCATGGCTACGATGAAACAGAAAATAATTATCTGCCACAGGTGAATAACGCAATGCCTTACCACGGAGCTACCCACCTCCTTTTATATACATATATGTAGGTTGTTTTTTTTTGCATCAAGGGCAATATTCTAGGATTTGATATTAGAGTTGATATTTCATACTTGATAGAAATCCAGAATAAAAACTAACAGTAAAATTAAAAAAAAAAAAGTATTTATGATTCAAAATAGGTTTATAATGCCTTAGTGTATATTAGAAATTAGCATTCAGACATAATGAGGCAGCATAAATAAAATAAAAGTGTATAATTTCTAACGGTAGAACAAGATGGTCACGGCCATTCTGTTAACATAGCAAAACGAGGAGAAAAACCTGGATCAATTGCTCCACAAACCGGACCGTTCCCAACAGCAGAAAAAACTGCAACGTACCGTTAGGTTTCCACTGGCTATAAATATAGGAATTTAGGAAGTATTTCACCTCTCCTCCTGCTCCACATAAGGGATATACTTACCCTTATAACTTTTGAAGAGTTAAGTGTATTTTAAAATGATTGAAAAATTAAAATCAATTCTAACTCAAAGAATATTGATATTTATTATTAATAAATATGATATTAGTAGGGGAAAAAAAGGCCTCAACTAACAAAATACTAGCAAATCACTAATTCATTATTCTAGTAGGAGAGGAGGGGAAATAAGAGCGAATCTTATATCTGGACTGAGAGAAAGTTGATATTTTGTTTAATAATGAACCAATTATGATTGATCAAAAAAAAAAAAAAAAAAAGAAGAAGAAAAATGGCCCTTTTTGTATGTGTATGATCTGAAAATCGAATTAAAAAAAATCTTTTAATAGGGTTTAAAAAAAAATTCAATAATAACTGTAAGAATATTGGTATTATTATTAGTAGGGAAAAAAAAACCTCAAGTCATTGAAATACCATCAAATGACTAATTAATCATTCTAGTAAGAGAGGAGGGGAAATAAGAGCGAATCTCATATTTGGACTGAGAGTTAATATTTTTTTAATAATGAACCAATATTGATCGATCAAAAAAAAAAAAAAAA
>NW_027116386.1:2613-24978 GCF_000696795.3 Halyomorpha halys | reverse complement strand
GTAAAAGAGCGAAGAAATATGATTCTTTTTATGATGTGTATGGTCTGAAAATCGAGTCAAAAAATCTTGTAAAAGGGTTGAACAAAAAAATTGTAAAAAGGAGAAAGAGCGACCCTTTTTTTCTTGATGTGTACTGTCTCAAATCGATTAAAAAAAAATGACCGTTCACTGTCCACGAAACCTATCGGAACTGTGTTTTACCATCTTATCAATATGGCGGCCGATTAGAGGTTACATATATCCATATATTGTTTTTTTTTTTTAAGATAGACGAAAAATTATAAAGTTCTTCGAAATCACTTTCCCAAATCCTCTAAAAGATAAACAAATTTTTTTTTTACTATTATCTCTTGAAAGGATGAATTGATATAGTGTTGTTTTTTTACAGTGGCTAGTGATTCCTGTGTTCCTATTTAGCCACCCTGTTAAAATAGCTGCTATAAAAAATGTGTTTTTCTAGAGACTATAGCGCCATAACAGCTTGAAAGATACGTGTCTTAGTGTTTCTCCTTAAAGCTCTTTACTTTTCTATATATTGAACATATCCCAGAGAAAAAGCTATAGAATAAAAACTTTATTTGTGCTTGAAACTTAAAAAGTATATAGTAAAAAAAAAAATCTGCACCGTTACAATTCATGAAGGGATAGAGTTGCAGTACTTTGTACTGTTACTATATCAACGGTTGTGCAAGATGATTTGGTTAGAATCACCCTGGAGTGCCAGATTTTTAATTAATTAATTTACGCACTAATTATTTGCCACAGCAGGATTCGAAACCAGGTCCATGAAGTTTGCAGTACAATGCCTTTCCAATTAGCTACCCACTCCTACAAAAATTATATATATGATGGTAAAGTGCATGCATAAACACTAAAATAACAGAAAGATATATCTATATCGGATTTTGTACCTGTAGATTTACCCGAAAATACCTTAATTTTTTGTTAGTTTTTCAAATATATGATACAAAGCTAGACCATAAAGAAAGACAAAATAATCCAATGTTATTCAGACCAATATTAGCGAACTTATGTCAAACAATTTATGTATTAGACTTCGAACCCAATGGAGTTAGGAAAGTCGTGTGAGTAGGCATATAAACATATAACATATAAATGTATAATATACTGATATAAATAATACACCACTTAATAGTAATTCAAAGCTTTTTTTTTTAAATATATTATACATTTATTTAATCTTAATAAAATTTATAATTTCTGTTTATATGAAATTGCTGACCAAATTTGATGCTTTAACATTTATTCAACCTAAACCGTCACGAAAGGGAGATTGAACGCGCTGTATCAGACAGTTGGTTCAAACACCTTGAGGTTGACAACCTTAGACTAAGTGTGAGGTGTTTGCCTGCAGCCAGTCCTGAAAAGGTCAAAATGAAACTAGCAACGGAACAATAGTACATGCATAATGGACTTGCATTATGTTGCGGCCTGTACCCCAGTGCATCATCCAATCGGCTTCATGATTCCGAATAGGGTAATATTTCTTTTTGTGACTTTAGTAGTTCATTGTATATGCTCTCGTCAATATAAAATCTACATTAAAATCATATATAACCATTCTCACTTATAAAAAAATATTTAGATCATTACTCATGTACTTCATATTAAACTAAATTGTTTATATGTAAGGCGGTTAAACAAAAAGGGGTTTTGAAACCTTTTTTTAGTTTTCATAATTATAAGAGATAGTTGACCGTGGATGATTTATACGAGGAGAAGATGGTTGGAGTATAAAATAAAACACAAATAAGTTGATGTAACTTAATTAATCGTGCCAACGTTTCGGCTAGAGTTTGTAGCCTACATCAGGGCTAAGAATAGAACAAGATAACAACCTATGAATACAGAAAATAAAAAATAAAATATAAACAGAATGACATAAAGTAAATAATTGTATAGAATGGAATTAATAAAATAAAGTGATGAAAGAAGTGGAAAATAAATTGTATACATAGGTAATTGAATAAGTAGGTAAAATAACATAATTAAGGAAATAAAATAAAAATGAAGTTATATAATGCAAAGAAATAAGAATATATTATTCATTGATAATTTAAAAATCAAAATATTGACAGAAAAATAAAATTGAGAAAAAGAAAATATATGTAACCATAATAATAGATAAAGAGGCAAAATATAAGTAAAGTTTAAAAAAATATTTTGAAAACAACAATAATAATATATGGTGCTTTTTTTAGTTTTATCCACATTGAGTAAAACATTAGGTTGATCAACCAAAATAACTTTTAAATTTTTTATTTAAATTCCCATAAATATGTAAGATTTAAAATCAGCACTTATAAACATAAATCAATAACGTCCATATACTTCACAGTGCATTGTCAATGTTATTTTTTAGGAATACTGCATTAATAATGCGTCACAGCTGCGACTGTGTACACACTACACGCAAAGGGCTATCGATTTCTTGACCATTGTCAACATAACATGTGTTCCTGAGCAACCATTCTCAACATGATATTTCCATGGATAATTTATTATTATATAATGTTCATGATCAATATTTCAGTTAATAAATAAACTATTTTATATTGTATTAAAAATTAAACTGTGTATTACTTGGTATTTTTATTTTAAATGAGCAGGAAAAGAAAATTTCTCAGAAAAATCCATTCCATACTAATTATTAACAATCAAATGTTACGTTCACGATAACCATGTGTAGTATATTTATTTATTAGATATTTTTTTAATATTTGAGAAATTGTAAGTTAATAATTATGAGCCTCCTCACGGCATATTTGGTTGTTCAATACCCATCTTAATACCAACTTAAAAAAAATCTTAATATAAATATTCCATTAATACTTGTTTGCTACATCTGAGACTCCAAATACTTAAATTTATATGCCAGTTCTCGCCTGTATTTAAATCTCGGAGTACAATTGGGTAATTAAATAATATTATCGAACTATAAAAAATATATTCATTTGATATAAGATATATTAGAGGAGGGTTGATATAAGTGACGTGGAAATGCAAAAGAGAATAAATTTAAGCTTAAAAATATTTTTTAGAATCCCAGAAATATGTATAATTCAGTTACCTTATTCATATTTTTTTTTTTTTTTTTTTTTTTTTTTTACTGTTTCACTTATAAACGGATATTAATAAAAGCTGCCACCATCTAAGACTATTAGGATTCGAGCTATGAGTGTACATTGATACTGTGTGTACTGGATAAAATATTAAAAATAATATATATGATAAATAAAATAATAATATTGGAAGAAGATAGTTGACCCTATTAAGTAGATTGTAGACAGTCGGTCAATAAATGTACCGAAGTTGTACAAAAAACCATGTACTGTTAACCAACGTTTCGCTCCAAATATTAGTGCTAAAAAAGATACAAACACTTAAATGAAATAAATATAAATGAGCAAAGTAAAAGAAAAATTAAAAAGATGTACAGTGAAACGTAAAATTAAATAAAAATAATAAAAAAGAATTAAACAATTAATGATACAAACATTGGTTTACAATAAATAGTATACTATTTTGGTACCTTTATTGACCGCCCCCGGACTATCTTTATTCAATAATAATGAAATATAGTGAAAATAATTAAAGCAATATAATTATAGCAAACTAAAATAAACGCAAGGTAAGGAAAACAAAAATAAAAGAATTCTATTGGAGGAAGATAGTCGGAGTGACGGTCAATAAAGGTTTCAAAATAGTTTAATAATAATAAATAAAAGGTTAACAATAAATAGTTTTTTGAATGGAATATGGTCCGGGTGCGGTAAAAAAAAAACCTCAAATAGTAGAAAATTATACTATTATATTATATATTTTTCTTATTATATCTTACTTTCATTTTATACCCCTGTTATTTTACACTTATGTTTTTTCTTTTTTTTTTTCCTTTTTGTAACTATAGTGTTTGTATCTTTTTTAGCCCTGACGACGCCCTGCAACGTGGGGCGAAACGTTGGCTCAATATAATAGTATAATTTTCTACTATTTGAGTTTTTTTTTTTACTGCACCCGGACCATATTCCATTCATCTATACACACGGTCAATCAATAATCTTCCAATAAATAGTTTTTTGTTACAATTTTGAAACCTTTATTGACACCATCTATATCTTCCTCCAATATACTTCATACGGTCAACTATCTTCAAAAAGGATTCTATATTGGCACTTATACTTACCTATATACAATAATATAAATAAATCACAGAAAACGAGAACAACTACTAAATACGGTTCAATGTCTTTTAAATGTTTTTTTTTTTCATTTTTTAATCTTTGCTTAAAATCTAGAGGACTATTTTTGGACGATTGGCAATCTGTACTGGGTTTTTTTTTTTAATTTTTCCTTAAGGCCTTAAGTCGAAAAAATGAATTTTTCAGGAGAGCAAAAACAAAGTTCAAAATATTATGAAAAATCTAATTATTGATATTTTTATTAGACAATATAGTAGTAAGTCTATCTGAAGCATGAAGACGTTAATACCAACCGGTGTTTCTGATTTGGTTCTATATAATACGACATAATCTCCAAATGCTTGATAAGTGACTCAAGCCCTTATCACCGCGCATCAAAGAATTAAAATTTAATAAAATGTATTTTCAACATCAATTCGCGCAATACAGTTAATTTTTTATCTATAAAAAGTTTTGCTTAAAAAACTATAAGGTTTGGGAATTTCAGTTGTTTTTTTCCAATCAAAAGTTTCTTTTTTTTTTTAATAATTTATTTATTGTTATTTACAACTGTATACAAATATATACAACAAGTAAATTTGCTGTAGGTGACATAGTGACATGATACAAACATGTGGAGAATCTACCCACTGACAGAACTCCAATAACATTTCTAGAGGAGAAGATCTCGAGGTCATCTTCTTTTCAGACGCCTAGTAGAATTATTAGGTAATGAAGAAGAAGCCAGGTTAGAAACAAGTGGATTTGGGTGGTTGAGAAGTTTATTATGGAAGAAATGGTATCTGGTTCTGGCCAAATCGCCAACATATGGAACATTGAGGTCCTGATGACTTGATTTGTGACAAAGTAAGGAGCATTAAGGATTTTACGAAGGATTCTGGACTGTAAGGATTGGATTCAGGAGGAATTTGATGGTTTAGTGGAACCCCAAAGCTCAACTCCGTATGTCCAGATAGGCCTTCCAATAAAAAATTAATTTCTAGTCATTGTTGTTTTAAAAAATATTTTTTTCTATTCATTTCTTTTGTTAAACTTTACTTATATTTTGCCTCTTTATCTATTATTATGGTTACATATATTGTCTTTTCCTCAATTTTATTTTTCTGTCCTTATTTTGATTTTTAAATTATCAATAACTGATATATTTTTATTTCTTTGTATTATATAACATCATTTTTATTTTATTTCCTTAATTATGTTATTTTACCTACTTATTCGATTACCTATGTATACAATTTATTTTCCACTTCTCTCATCTCTTTATTTTATTAATTCTGTAAAATTATTAACTTTATGTCATTCTGTTTATATTTTATTTTTTATTTTCTGTATTCATAGGTTGTTATCTTGTTCTGTTCTTAGCCCTGATGAAGGCTAGAAACTCTAGCCGAAACGTTGGCACGATTAAATAAGTTACATCAACTTATTTGTGTTTTATTTTGACCGCACCCCCAACCATCTTCTCGTATAAGTCATCTACGGTCAACTATCTCTCATAATTAAAAAGTTAATCTTTAATTAAATAAAAAAAAAAAAAAAGATGAAAAAGAATCATACTATCATGAGCGGTGAATCGGTCCTGCGAAAGAATTGAATTTCCTTTTTCTGATTCTGAGTATTATTTGTACTTTTAAATCCGGAACTCAACTCGTTTAACAATTATTGTTAATGACGAGGGAGGGGGGAGGAGGGAGAGAATTTGTGGGTATTCTGTAGCACATTGTGAATTGACCTTCTCAGACAATAGTTCGTTAGCACAATGGCATCCGCATTGCCATTGTTCTCATAATGAGGAGTGTTAATTTGTGCATGATTCGCATTAGATCAGGATATTTTACGGAGTCCAACTTTAGTTGAGAGCAGTAGTGTACAGTGTAACTTTATTTTGCTAAAATTAAATTTTTTTTTAATCTTCATAGTGGAACAGTTTCTTTCGTTTTGATTTGGTCTTTAGCGTTCCAGTTTGTTTCAGTATAGATGATAATAATAAATTAGGGCCATATACACTGACTTTACAAATTGATAGTGTTAGTAGATTACAATTAGCAAAGTTAGAGAGTTAAAATTAATATTAGCAAAGTTATTAAATTATTCATCCAATTATACACTCGTTGTGAGATCTTCTCTCAACATCTCCAGTAAATCTGAAGAGAATCGGTGTGGTTCGTGAGGAATACATTAAGTGAGAATGTGCCTAACGGTTAGATCGTTTCCGCAGTAGCGACACATTGGTATATCTTCTTTTTTCATGAGCTGACCGTGGGTGCGTCTAGACATAAATCCACCAGATTTATCTTGACAAAATCTTACCACCTACGCTTCCGTCTACTCCACGTAGGTTCTGTGTTTATTAATATTTTGAAATGAAAAATAGTTCATTATTCTGGGACGAGGTCTCTTTAGAACAATTATGATGTATTTTTAATTTTACTATATACATATATTGGCCAACAAAAATTTGACTGCACTTAATTAAAACTTATATTAAACTTGTATATAAATAATTTTAGATACAGAGAAAAAAAAAACTAACTGACTAAATGCATAAAAAAACAAAGCATAAAACTAGTTTCAAATTATCTGTTCTAATATAACGTTGGATTAGATTGGTGAAGTAAAAGGCAGTTGAATAGAAGGGTTTTAAAGGAGGGAAGGGTTGTTAAATGAGGTATATTAAATGGAATGGAGTTCCAGTGATATGCAGCTCAGGTAAAAAATTATTTATCAAACACAACAGTTCGGTGAGGTGGAGGGTAGGTGTCAGAGAACGAGATCTGGTAGGGAACTTCTTTTTAGGGAACCTTTCGTTATTAAGCCCTATAATCAAAGTTTCAAAGTTCTACTTATTCACCACAATGCTGTGACCTGAATCACCACATATCCTAGTGATCCCACTGAATGAAACTTGACCCTCCCACCATAGTTAGAATAGGTTATTTACTTCTAGATAACCCACAGAATGTCAAAAATGACCTGTCAAGGAATAAAAAATAAGTTCTTGCAAATCTGCCTTGTAGTAGCATCCTAAATTCTCCTGTTAATTACTCTTTTTTCGGTATGAATATTTTACGTACTACTTTGTCTTCAAAAATGGCCCTATTCCTCCCTTAGTGTAAGAGGCACTCTGCCCCCATCCGTAAAGAACTGTAGGAACGAAAATAGTTTTGTAAAGTCTAACTTTTATGTTTATGGGCAGAAGGTGCGAGCTAAACATTTTATTAATTGAAAAATAATTAGCATTTTAATTTCCTCATAAATTTCGTTTTTCTATTTACCGTAGACCCTAAATACTTAAACCTCTCTACCTGCTCAAATGTATTCCCTCCAATATCTATTTAACTGAAATTTTTGCCGTTCCTGCTGCTAAATATATTTTTAATTATGAGAGATAGTTGACCGTGGATGACGTACGAGGAGAAGATGGTTGGGGGGTGCGGTCAAAATGAAACAAAAATAAGTTTATGTAACTTATTTAATTGTCCAAACATTTCGGCTAGACTTTCTAGCCTTCATCAGGGCTAAGAACAGAACAAGATAACAACCAATGAATATAGTCCATAAAAAAAGAAAATATAAACAGAATGACATAAAGGGAAACATTTTACAGAATGGAATTAATAAAATAAAGTGATGAGAGAAGTGGAAAATAAAATGTGTACATAGGTAATTGAATAAGTAGGTAAAATAATATAATTAAGGAAATAAAATAAAAATGAAGTCATACAATGCAAAGAACTATGAATATATTAGTTATTAATAATTTAAAAATTAAAATATGGAAAAGAAAAAGAAAGGGAAAATATAAATGAAGTTTAAAAAAAGAAATGAATAGAAAAAAAATATTTTGAAAACAACAATAATAATATATGCTGAACATAACTAATAACGTGGCTAAGGAAAATTGAGAAAAGATGGGGTGGTAAAATAAAAATAGGGAAAAAAAGAGAATAAAACGAACCTGTTAGCTTGAAATCTAACCGCCATGTGGTATTCTGCGCCTAGCGACCAAATTCCGAATTAAAAAATATGCCACAAGAAGTCGTTCCTGTTACCTTTAAGATTTTTTTTTTTTAAAGTTTACTTATTTCATTCTGTTTATATTTTCTATACTTATTGGTTGTTATCTTGTTCTGCTCTTAGCCCTGATGAAGGCTAGAAACTCTAGCTGAAACGTTGGCACAATTAAATAAGTTACATCAACTTATTTGTGTTTCATTTTGACCGCACCCCCAACCATCTTCTCCTCGTAAAAATATTTTGTTCTTCCGCATTTATCTTGTAGTTCCTTACTAGATTTTATAAACGAAGTTGTTTTTACTATTATATTTCCTTATCTTTGCCCAAAAATCATCAACATCTCCAAGCAAGAATATTTTGCCTACTAGAATTGAATAAATTTTGGTATACATCACGTTTCTAATAACTTATTCAAATCCTAATTTAAATAAGACAGGTGAAAAAGAATCACTATGGTATAGACCCGAATGAATTTGAAAATTCTTGGAATGAAGATTACCCTTTTGATGAAGAATAATACGGAATAATTTATAAAAATTAATTTGGCACTTTCAACTTGCCTCCATTGTTGTCTTTACTGTTGAGCTAGTTTCCATTTGGAAGAACTGGTGAAGTGCCTTGTTTGGTCCACTGAAGAAGAGCCCTTGAGATTCGGGTCACGGCGGGGCAGAAAGATACTTGTGGAACAATGGCTGTAATCTGGACATTCTTCTCGCCCAACCTTCTGGAAAAGGAAGCCTGTAACTGCTGGAGAGTTTCCTTTTTTCATGTAAATTAGAGTCCGAGGAAGTCTTGCTCTCTTTAATTAATGATACTATCTTTTATCGTTTTTAGAGCGATTAAAGGTTTTTATTAACTCTGCTTTACGTTCATTTTTTTCTTCTTTCATTTTAATGCCAGACTTCTCTAAGGGCTCTTGAAAGAAACAATTATTTTTCTGTAGCTTTAAAACTAAAGCTATGCATGTTACATTACTTTCCCTATTACTAATTTTCCTCATTAAAACTTTTAGTCTATTCATCTATTAATACTTCAGCTCTATTAAAAACCTCGGAGTCATCTTCGATCTTCTCCCGTATTCGAGTAATCATGCATTCAAATTATCCAGAAAATCCACTTTTACACTCAAGCAATTTTGAATACTAAATATTTTGACTAAATTGAATACTTTCTCCCTTAAAAATCCGTTAGTAATTTATGGTCTTCTGTCTTATTATCTCCCATTTTAATTACTGTTGTCTGGTATAGGGGGGACTCACGGATGAACTTGAATAATGAAAACGTCTTATGAATTGCACTATAATATTTTTTTTGGAGTTCCTAAACCCGTGCTTATCTGTGGCTATTACACTGACCTCAAGTGGCATTATCACCTTTCTGAAGGCAATACCTTTAGGTTTTTTCTATTTCTAGTTACTGTGAAAAAATAATTAACTTTTCTATATCCTTGAGTTCCTCTATCCACTTCTTGAACTCTAAAACTGACCACTCAGTGTTTAAAATCTTGCAATTAATAACTGCTTCCTTCGACAAGTTCTTTCTTGTTCGTTCCTTCTCATTTTGAAACTATTTACCTGTTTCTATCCGTAATATTACGGAAAGAGATATCTCTTTCTCAACTTCCTTTAAACATCAGCTACTTCTTAACCTCCTTAAATCTTAATCTTCCGGTCAAATGTCAAATTTATGTATAGACAATCTGATGTTAAAACTTTAAAGCTAGGCCATAAACATTCATATTCGCTGTTATTAGTTTTAAGGTACTTATTCCCAGAATAAAGATAATTTTTGTATTTCCATAAGATGTTTTTGTTGTAAAATATTTCAGAAAAAAGAATTAAATTAAATAAGAGAAAAACAAGTTTAAAAAAATAACCACTAATATTACAAACGACAAGGGATACTATGTTCTTGTTGAGGTATTAATACAGAAGAAAGATTTGTTTATGTTCCAAATATCTCATATATATTTTTCGGATGTTTTTTATATTTTTTTTTTATAATGTGGCATATCTTGTAAGAATAATAAACGGTGCATTTTCTTATCGCATGATTGCTGTGAATTTCAATTCACCACAATTTGCGGTCAGGATTTACGGGCTTGAGGTCTTATCCTGTCTTCTATATATATTTATTTATTTTTTTTTTTAAGATTCCAGAGAATTCCCTGACATGACAACTTATTATAAGAAATTGTTATGTTTATTTTTAGATTGATGTTGATTAAGACTTAAAACGTGAAAACGTTTGACCAACGTTGTAGTCTTTTTTTCGTGAATACAGGGGTAGGGGAGAGAGCATAGTACTTAGACAATAATTTAGAAAAATGACTTTATTGAAGTTATTGATGATTAATACTAATTATTTTAAAATAATACTTTTTATTTATTGATAGATATTACAATCTGCCACACAGTTGTGGGCAATAGGTAATAGTGATGAATGATCTCATAAATACTAAAATAAAATAAAAAATGAATAAAAAAAATAAAATAAAAGTAAATAAAAAAAACTCTTAAAATATATAAAAACAAAAGAATAAACAAAATGAACATAACTATCTGTATGAAAAATAAATAAATAAAATAACATAATGATAAAATAATATAGTCTCTAGTCACATTTACACTCTAATATACAATATTTACACAATCGACCTGAGAATCCCTGAGTCCACTCTATCTCCCACGTGTGAGGGGTAGAGCAGAGCTCAAAAGATCCCAGCGCATCCCTCTCGCCGCATCACTGGTAATGAGCCAGTGGAGGCTGAGCAAGTGCGCTAAAGCCGCAAACACTCAACTTGAGTGGAGAATCTGACCATTGCCAGAACTCCCATTGTCCATTTTTATTTTAATAAGTCTCTTGGCCACTGCCGTTTCAACCTTCTAGGTGGCCTGTAGGGATGGGTGGAACTAAGGTTTGAACCAAAGGATTAGGATGGTTGGAAAGGTTTATATGGAATTTTGAGAATTTGGTTAGTATGAGGTCAAGGACAAAAGGGATATGTAGGTGTAGTGTTCTGTTGGAAACGTAGTAGGGTGCATTAACTATGGTTAATTCTAATATAAATAAAATAATCAAACTAACCTATCTAAGTATCTTGTATTCAGAACGTTTCGTGTAAAATTATCGTTCATGTTATAAATTACCTGTTAGAAATGAAAATTGTGTTTTACTTGGTAAACTTTTTTATTATTTTGGTAAAGTAACCATTTGAATATTTAATAACATTCATAATGTTATGAGTCTACTGTTTAGATAAATATTATTTTATATATGAATTGAAGGTAATTTTATGCAGAGACGTACGCTTATTGCCTCAATTCCAGCTATCACCCGTGTTCGATATCGCCGTGCCGCGACAGAATGATCGGAACGCAGTGAGTATATTGTGCGGATGGGTCACACATTCCGATGGTGTAATCGGCTCCTTAGATTGGTTGATAGCTCCATTGAGGTCCCTGTCATCTGTATGCAGTGTCTCACGTCTCTAGTGTACCAAATTAACTTCCTTTTCACTTAGAGCAAATTGTGTTTGGACATTCTTCCAAAGTAAGATTATTTAATCGAATTAATATATAGTTTTCATTATGAGAGATAGTTGACCATGCATGACTTATACGAGGAGAAGATGGTTGGGGGTGCGGTCAAAATAAAACATAAATAAGTTGATGTAACTTATTTAATCTTGCCAACGTTTCGGCTAGAGTTTCTAGCCTTCATAAGGCCAAACAACAGAACAAGATGACAACCAATGAATATAGAAAATAAAAAATAAAATATAAACAGAATGACATAAAGTGAAAAATTTTACAGAATGGAATTAATAAAATAAAGTAATGAGAGAAGTGAAAATTAAATGTATACATAGGTAATTAAATAAGTAGGTAAAATAAAATAATTTAGGAAATAAAATAAAAATGAAGTTATATAATGGAGAGAACTATGAATATATTAGATATTAATAATTTAAAAATTAAAATATGGAAAGAAAAATAAATTTGAGAGAAAGAAAATAGATGTAACCATAATAATTGATAAAGAGACAATATTAGTAAAGTTTAACAAAAGAAATAAATAGAAAAAAATTTTTGAAAACAACAATAATAATATATAGTGAACATAACTAATAACGTGGGTAATGAAAATTGAGAAAAGAAGGGGTGGTGAAATGTAGATGGGTAAAAAAGAGAATAGCACGAACCTGTTAGCTTGAAATCTAACCGCCAAGTGGTATTCTGCGCCGAGAACGGCCAAACTCAGATTTAAAAAACGCGTTACAAGAATGAAGTGTTTTTAAGAGGAAACGTTACGAGTGGGTAAAAAATAAAAAGTAAAAAGTAGAAAATATTTAAAGGAAGAAAGCGTGTGAGAGGGTGACGACAAATGGTTTTGGAAAATACTGGAAGATTATTGATTGACCGTGTGTATAAATGAATGGAATATGGTCCGGGTGCGGTCAAAAAAACTCAAATAGTAGATAATAAATAAAATAGTATAATTATCTACTATTTGAGTTTTTTTTACCGCACCCGGACCATATTCCATTCGTTTTGGAAAATGGTTAATTTCATGTGTGTACATTCAAAGTGTCATGAGTACTTAACAACATTTAAAAAAAGGAAACGTATATAAGAGAGTATAAAAGAAACTCTAGCCGAACCGTTGGCACGATTAAACAAGTTACATAAACTTATTTGTGTTTTATTTTGACCGCACCTCCAACCATACAAAAATATATATTTTGTTTCGAGAAGTAGGAGGAAATGTTTGATAATTTTGCGAAAAAAATATACATGTCAAAATAAACAAAGCAAAATCATGACAAACTTACCTTTCAATCAAATCAGAATTTTATAGCTGGGATATCTACGGCTTCTTCTTATCAACCTCGCAACCACAGCAGTACCAGTTTGTTACCATGTAACAGGTTACCTACTACGTTGGTTAGCTTTAAATAATGTCTAGGAAGGAGGTGATGAAGGTACAAGGGACAAACCAAAGTGTATGTGGGATCATGGCTTTAAGGCTAATCTTGAAGGTATATCTTTTCTATCCTGTAGGTTACCACCCTACTCCAACCAGAGTGAGTAGGTCTAGTTTTCATTCCGTGTGGTCTCCACGAAATAAAAGTTAGCCCTCCCAGGCCGGAATTGAACCAACGTCGCTGCAGTTACGACTTGCGGTGCTATCAGCATCGAACCTCCTTCGGGTTCCTAAAGCGGTTTATTTATATATTACAGATTTTTTTCATTCCAAAAAGGTATTTCATCTAACTCTGATTAAACTATAAGGTCTAAAACTAGTGCTCCGCTATGCCAGTTAATGCCCAGTCTTTTGTCCGTATTAAAATACAAAAATTGTGATAATGAAAGAAAAAAATAAATATATCCTTCTGAGTCACATATTGGCTTTCTATCTCAATTTTCTAATTATTATTCCCAATTTCTAGGCATTGACCTTTTTCAACGAAACACCCCGAACCTTGTGGTTTCTTGCCGAGGGCACATATTTCTTCATTGTTTCTTAAATGGATGCGGAAACGATTCACAGTTTCGTATTAATTTGTATTATAAGGAAACGGATCCTACTTCCTCTTACTTTGTTTGGTCAAGGTTTAGCCATAAGTACACACTAAAAATACCGTATCTGGCCCGTGTGTAACCAGGTTTAATAGAGATGTGGAGGAACGTTATGCTTTGGATTAAGAAATGAATATCCTTGAGAAAATTGTTGATAGAGCTTATAAAAGACGTCACAAAAGTGTTGGTTGGATCCTTATTGCGCGTATGGGAAACAAAACAGTTCTAAAAGTAAAATGCAATGACTCAAGAGAATGATTTTGTCAAAATGCGGGAAAAAAATTAAAATAAGCATAAGCACATTCTTTTTCTAAGTAATCAAACGTGTGATGAGAAACAAGCTCAGAAAGAATTTTAATAAGTTTCGCAATAATTAACATCATTGTTTGCAAATAGAATCAGATGTTACCCAACTTGATATATTAACACATATCCTTCTCCCCATCAGGAAAACTGGATATCCTGGAGGAAGTATGGAAAACAGGGCACAGGACATCCTCCGGATGGACGCAATGGGCCTCAAGGTTTGCCAGAGCGGCCCCGCTCTCGTTGTTTTGAGCTCTCTTCTAATAAAACGTCTTCCGGAGCCGTTAAGATGTTGGCCGGTAACCGCTGCCGTATTATAGAGCAAGTCAATTCACCTAATGGTCGATTTTCTTCTCAACAGCTGCTGCTCTAGTTAATGCTGCTAATTAAAAAAGAGTTGCATTATCTAACGAGGTCACCATGCTAAAGGATCTTAATCAGAATTACTATCGTAGAATATAAACCGTTCATCAGCAATGCATCGGCCTTCAATGAGCGCCATTGAACATCTAATTAAAAGAATGGACGGATGTTGTTATAGTTTGACCTAAATCATGGCGATGCTAATACGAACACGAGAGAAACGTTAAGTTCATGAAATGACATTTATGAGAATTTAATGAATAAAAAATGCATTGCATGAAATATAAAAAAGTGACTAAAGTTTTCACTCTATTCTTAGAGAAATTATCCTAAAGGTAACCAACCTATTTTAACCATAGAGGGAGTTATCAAGTGGGGCCGTCACGAAACATAAGTCAACCCGTCCAGGTCAATATCGAACCAGCACCGTCAGCATTAGTCACCCAACATAAATGAGTTCAGCTGTCCCTTGTATCTTTTATTCATTTTAGTGATGTCCTAGTAAAATATAAATCTTTTTTATTCTCTTAGTACATTCAAATTTTTATAGAAAAATTCTAAATAAGAAGTTAAATAGTGTATTAGTGTTTCATATATATTTTTAAATGCAAAAATGATACAGCTAATTCTGTATTTCAAACTCCCTTCACCAAATTATTTTTAATATTTCTTCTATCTTGACAAGAGACTTACTTGGAATCCACACATAAGACTGAAACGACAAGAAACTGCTCGTAGATTCCGATTGCTACAACACTGACAAACGCTCTAAACTTCCCATTCATTACAAAAAATTAGTATACACTACAATAATAAGACCAATTTGGACATATGGAATTGAGCTCTGGGGCTCCACCAAACCATCAAATTCTTCCCGCATCCAATCGTTACAATCCAAAATCCTACGTAAAATCCTTGATACTCCTTATTACGTCAAAAATAAACTCATTCATAAAGACCTTAACATCCCATTCGTTGCAGATTTGGCCCAAAACAGATATGCGTCTTTTTATTCCAAACTCCTTAACCATCCTAACCCATTAATTCTTAATCTTTCATCCTTAACAATCCCTGATAATCCTCCGAGGCGTCTGAAAAGAAGATGGCCACGGGACCTTCTAGTTTAAATTAATGTTTGAAGTACCACGAATGGGTGGTTTCTTTCCAAGATTTTCAAGTGTATATGAAACATACTACATATTTACCTATTGTATTATTTTGTACAGTTGTAAATTACAATACAAAAAAAAATATTTCTTCTAAATTTATAATTTTCAAAATTAGCAACTAATCCACTATACTTAATGTAAAATAAGTATATACTTATTTCAATCATTTTTTTTTATTATCAAGCTGCTCAACTCATGTTAACGTTTTAAGGATGATTTCGTTACTAAGGGAAATTCTGGGCGCCTTTTTTATTCACCGTTATGAAAAAATAATGTATTCCTATTCAGTACGTGGAACATGCTATTACTTTTGAGATTACAGTCGGACTTCTCATTTTTATTATCTTGTTTTATTTATATTTTATACGTAATATATCTGTATAAAGAATCAATAAATATATACTTAACGTAGTATGTGGAATGTGAGTGCATTTATTTCTGAAATCTCATTAATATTAAGGCGAACAGAAAATGTCGTATAAATGTTTCTCATCGACTAAATAAAATTTAAGTAATAATAATAACTAACTATTTAATAATAATAATTAACTATTTAAGTAAATCATCCTACGATGGGAGGGTTTTGAGAATTTTGGTGAAAGTTGATTCTAACATTTATTATTAATAAATTACTTTGCAGCTTAACTAGGTCCTGGAATTGTTGTTTCGTGTCATTAATTATACTCGAGAGGTTTAATAAATAATAACAATTTACATTTCACACACATTAAAAAAATTCAATTTCTGAGTTGTTTTAACTTAAAGTAAAAATACAAAGTATCCAGTGGAATGAACATTTTAATTAATAACTGCTGATTCAGACACTCTCAGATTATGAATTAAAAATTAATCAAGTCTTATCAAGTATTACTAAATAAATAAAAATAAATTTTTTTGTTTTATATTTTTTATATTATTTTTATTATTAGTTATTATACTTCGCGGTTAGTCTTGAAGTTTCTCAGCAATATGGTAATTTTGCATATAACTGCTTAAAAATAATTTGTGAACAAAAAACACGAAATAAAAAATATGAGCATGCATCAAACATTTTAATGGACAGCAAAACCATTTTTAAAACCTGTTAGAGATATTTTTGGTGGTAATACTTATGACTTGTGATAGTGCAAATTTTAATTTTGTATGAAATTTACCCATATGTATTTTACTTTCACTTATTTAGAATATATAGTATCAAGAAGTATTGGGGTCATCGAAAATTTTAAATTCGAAATTAAAGTTTCGACTGAAATGTACGTTTCATTGAGTCCAATTAACGAATTTTTGCTAAATGTTCAGAGTTGTGTTAGTTTTATGTAAACAGCCTAGCTCAAAAATGAAAAGTCCGTTAGAAACTGAAATAACATATGTAGTCGGGAAGTTACAGTAACTTACGTTAAAATAGAACAACGGGAAATCCCACTTTATATACATCGATTTTACTCTTTTTTAAGAATTTCTCGATTTTTTTATAGTGAAAAATCGATTGAGTGGTCTTTGATATCAGTTCTTATACACATTGAAATAGGTTGATAGGGCTTAATATCAAAGTACCCTTTATTTTGTCAATTTAAATAATTAATAGTCACATTTTTATTGCTTATGAAATATAGATAAATAACTATTATATGAAGTGCGCCTTCAACTCAAGGCCAGGCACACCTTCACTTTTGATTGGCTGATTGAATCTGTAGCGGGCTGTATGAAATTAATTGAATGAAATAAGACATGACAGAAAGATAATTTATTTATAGAGGTTGGTTGAACTAGAGAGAAGGGTTAAACACTAAATATGTTGTTATTACAGGTCTGAAGGGTGGCCGAAATAGAACATTCATTGTTAGAGATAGTTAATTAATTTTAATTGGGATTTAATGATGATGATGGTGGAAGATATGTGGAAAGATGTGGACTTACTCCATACTTTCATGCTATCTGTTTCTTGTGTCCCATGTCTCTTCATCTACTCTCTCCTCGGTTACCGGAGTGCTATTTGGAATTTTCCTTTCTCACTCATGGTTTATTTGTAGAATAGAAGTGAAAAAAGGAAGACTGCCTTTGGCCAAGGCTCGTTAGCGAGCGTCTTTGTTTTTCTCAATCATTTAGAGCACTAGCGTTACTAATTAACCGTACGTTTTGAATCTTCCGTTTAAACGGAACATTTTACTCATATTAATCCACGTTTAACTGTAAATACATTATCAATATTTAATTTTAATTTTTCCCATTTATCTTTTGATAAAGTATTCTATGCATGTTGTTTTGTAGAAAATCTGTTTTTTTTGCCTATAATCCACATAATAAATATAGATATATATCTTATAAATATATATATCCCATGTAAAAAGTTATTCGTTCTAATTATTTCAATTTCTGATTAATGGATCGGGGAGGGGGGAGATGGTTTTCCGATTAGCATAGACTATTGATGCAATAGGAAGCGCAGCCGACCCCTGGGAAGGTCATGGTGCAGTTTATCCATTGTGCAGTTCCCTAACAGCTGACACAATAGTCCTCATTAGTCTTCTTTTATAAGACCCTCTCTTTCGCCGACTCCTCCCGGCTATTCAGCTTGCCTTTCAACGTTGCAAACCTTTTTCATAGCCCAGAGGACGCGGTAGGTTAGCCGTATTCGTTACAGGAGAAGACACTTGTTAAACCTTGTAAAGATTAATGAGGTCGTTTTGTTTTCACCTGTGCGCCCTTCCTTAGGATTTTGTCGTTTAGTCTCTACCATCGTTTCGTATTCAGGGCATTATGGTCGACTGGAAAAATATATAAAAGGATAAAATAGGAAAAGTTGGCCTATATCATTCATACTCTCCACCAATTACCTCTAGTTATCATTAATTATTTCATTTAATTGAATAATGATGAATTCCACTGATTTGGGTGATACAAATCATTCCAAAGTTAAAGGAAAAATTATATAAATACCTAATTTTTTCTAATTTAAAAAGAAAATAAATGTTTCTTCAGGCCTAAACAATGTATTTGTGGATATCTAAATATTTTTATTTAACATTTTGATTATTTTCAAAATTGATCTAATATATGCGTCTGTTATCAATATCTTGCATACTGTATGGCCTCTACCCCTTGTTTATTTTTAATTTACATTAATAAACAATTTATGATCTAAACTTAGATAATTTTAACACTGACTCCGAAAATAGGAAGGGATTAATACGTAATAAATTTATTAAAGTGGAAATCTGTACCGCTGATATCCATGAAGGATTAGAGAGTTAAATACTTTGTAAGGAATTACTGTTTATTGTATTTCGGTTGTACAAAGAGGTGATTTTTTCATGATCACGCTCATCTGCCTGATTTTTCTCCAATTTATGAGGTTGGGTGGGCTCCGGTGGGATCCCAAACCCACAGGGTTGACTTCACGGCCACAGTTAAAGAATAAATAATTTAGGGAGGGGGATTCGAACCCGAATCTTTTGAGTTGAGAACACAACGTCTTTCATACAGAGCCATCCTGGTTCTCTAAAAATAAATAAATAAAAATTAATTAATTAATAAATTACCATTTACCACGAAATAGATAAATAATGAATTAAGGTTAAATAAATAAATAGAAAATTGGAAAATAAACCAGTGAATCCTGGATGCAGGGTAATCCTAGGTTGGGCTACTTTTGATCTCATAACCTCATATCTAAGAAGTAGTATCTATTCGGTAATTGGATGTTAAGAAAAAATGACCCAGCGTGTTAATAAAAAATTAAAATTCATTATTTTCTATGTTCTTTTAATGAGAGCTGATTATTTGATTGCTTCAGTTAATTGAAGTAGTTAATATTTTACGGTTTTTTAATTCTTCTGTGGATAAACAAGAGATAAATATCTTGATAAGAAGTTCTCTTTTTATATCATAATTTATTTTTAATTTACTCTCACTTAATCATATATAAAATAATAAGGGGGAATATCACGATCATGGAAAGTTTCAAATTCCAGTTTTTAAAGAAAATACACATTTTGAGGTCATCTGAGTCCAAATAACCAAGTTTCGCCAAATGTTCTGAGTATTTGTATGTGTGGTAGTCCTTTCCTCAAAAATGAAAACTATTATGAAACTAAAATTACATATTTAAGGTTACATGTCTGGGATGTGACGGCAACGTTTACGGTAAAATCGCTATTAGTTGATCGCTAGTTTTCTATTAGATTTTATGAATGAAAGGTATTCTTCCATGTTTTAATTATTTTATTTTATATCATTAAAAAATATGAGCAGAAGATGGTTGGGGGTGCGGTCAGAATATAACACAAATAAGGTGAAATTACTCATTTAATCGTGCCAACCTTTCGGTTTCAATTTCTAGCCTTCATCAGGGCTAAGAATAATTAACAAGATAACAACCAATGAATTCAAAAAATAAAAAGGAAATATAAAGAGAATGACATATAGTAAATAATTGTACAGAATGAAATTAATAAAAATAAAGTGATGAAAGAAGTGGAAAATAAAATGTATTTATAGGTAATTGAATAAGTAAGTAAACATAACATTATTAAGGAAATAAAAATTTAAAGGCATATGAATATTTTAGTTTATTAATAATTTAAAAATTAAAATTATGGAGAAAAAATTAAATAAATGAGTAAAAAATAAAATTTAAAGAAAGAAAATATATGTAACTGTACCGAACAAGAAGTTAAGCTACAATCTACCAGAGCGCAGCACATGGAGCCTTACAGAAGCTCTGAAATCTATATATTATTTTCTTTTATAGAAATATATTGTTATTTTTATATATTATTAATTTTTCTAGATATTACTTAGCAATGTCAATAAAATAATAAATAAACGGCACCAAAATAACGCACCAAACTATCTCAAGCAGATAAGATAAGATCGTGTGAACACAACTAATATCGTAGGTAAGGAAAATTAAGAAAAGAATGGAGAAGGAGAGGGGTGTAAAAAAAAAAAAAAAAAAAAAAAAAAAAAAAGGGGGGGGAAAAAAAAAAAAAAAAAAAAAAAAAAAAAAAAAAAAAAAAAAAAAAAAAAAGGGGGGGGGGGGGGGGGGGGGGAAAAAAAAAAAAAAAAAAAAAAAAAAAAAGAGAGGGGTGTAAAAGAAAGATAGGAAAAAAGAGAAGTTGTGTGTCATCATATATTGTTGTTATGTTTTCTATTAATTTCTTTTTTCTAGCTTAGCTTTATAATTTGTTTCTTTATTCTAGTATTATTGTTACATATTTCATTAGTTACATATATTTTCTTTCTCTCAATTTTATTTTTTATTTATTTATATAATTTTTTTCATAATTTTAACTTTTAAATTATTAATAAACTAAAATATTCATATTCCTTTAAATTTTTATTTCCTTAATTACGTTAATTTTTCAATTCTCTAAAAATGCATTTTATTTTCCACTTCTTTCATCACTTTTTTCTTTATCAATTTCATTCTTTACAATTATTTATTGTATGTCATTCTGTTTATATTTCTTTTTTATTTTTGTATTCATTGGTTGTTATCTCGTTCTGTGTTCTTAGCCCTGATGAAGGCTAGAAATTGTGGCCGAAACGTTGGCGCTATTAACTAAGTTATTTCAACTTATTTGTGTTATTCTATGACCGCTCTCACAACCACCTTCCCATATATATTATTCACGGTCAACTATCTTCTCATTATTAGAAAACAATGGGGTGGCAACCCCGAAACGTAGTTATAGTTTTTTAATAGTATAAAATAAAATAATTAAAAAGGAAGAGTACCTTTTCTATTAACACATATTAATTTCAGAGTTTCATATATAATTCCTTTTCATTAATTATATATAAAACTCATCCAGTTGAAGATATAACTTTAAAAAGAGCTTTCTTTTTCAGCAATAATAAAAAATAGCGAAGAATCTTATGAATAACTAAAGAAGAATAAATAAAACAGGCATCCGATACGGGAAAAGCCGAGACCACCCGATCATTCCCGATTTCTTTACAGCTTGGTTTTCTTTAGCTGGACTGTTGTATTCTTGGCAGGAACAAAATATATATTATTTATTCTTTACAAATTTCTCTAGCAACAGAAAAATAAAAATTGTTTGTTTATCATTTTCGCCTACACTGCGTTTATTTATAATTTATAGATATTTTATAAAAATAGCAATAACTTTAGCAGGAACCCACCAATGTACGCAAAACTTAGGGACGCATGAAGGATAGCGTATCAGATTTTCATTTATTGGCTCCCAACTTTGTTGGATCTATTTTTGTATACAATTTATTTTCTGTTCTTTCAACCGCGGATCTACAGTGGAATACCAAACCTAATATAAGTAAAGGAATACGTTTTTGGGGGGAGGGGTTACGGGGGCAGTGGGGTAGTGCGCTGGGGTTTGCGCATCCCACTGCTCCCAAAGATCACCAATTTTTTTTTTTATTCTTTTATTAATTATTAATTTTTTTTAATTTACTGTGATGCAGCCCAACACTAGGTTTAGCGCCTTACTGATGGAGCTGCACCTTGTCCACTGCATCCGTCTGGATGCTTCCTGCAGTTACCAGGCTGGTCCAGACCTCCTGGTCTCAGTCTGGGTCAGCTTCCTCATCTTCTGGTGGCTCGCCGATGTTGGGTGGTCAAGCCCTTCCCATCGTGAAATGAGTGGGGCCCACCACCTCCTTCCACCCGTAAATGTACTCCCTGAAGAAGGGATAATTCTCTTCTTCTATCAAACAGGGAAA
>NW_027116386.1:0-2243 GCF_000696795.3 Halyomorpha halys | reverse complement strand
CGTGAAATGAGTGGGGCCCACCACCTCCTTCCACCCGTAAATGTACTCCCTGAAGAAGGGATAATTCTCTTCTTCTATCAAACAGGGAAAGTCCGGCTCGGCGAGGGCGTAAATCCCGGTCTTTCTCGACAGCCTGGCTCGGTGTTCTTCCATGGCAGAGCAATCTATTATTATGTGTTCTGCTGTTTCAGGAACTCCGCACAAGATATGTCACCTCCTCACATCCAGTAAAGGAATATATGATCACACACAGCTATCCAACGGCTGGAGAACATATCAAAATGTCCAGCATTGCAAAACAGTGCCTCTAAAGCATATCATTGAGGACTGTATTACTAGAAAAATAGGAAATTGAGGTCTCTTGCTCTTGCAGAAGAGAAAATATTTCCTGTAATTATAAACTTATTAAAAAAAAAACAAAAAAAAAAAAACAGAAATCTTCAGCCTAATACACTACTGTGATAGTGATATAATTTTTAAATAATAGAAAGTGGGTGATGGTAAATATTTCCAGTTTTTGTCCTTCAAATTCAAATAAACAAAAAAAAAAAGTGAGCTATCTTTTTGAACAGTATTTAGTCCAACATAAAACACATCAGCAAAATTATATGTATATTACATAACGCATATTTTATACCTAAATACGCAGTGTTATATAAACTGTTGCGTAACTAATAGGACTACGGCATGGCCAGAAACTTTGTTTTTATTTCTAGTGAGTGATATAATAAGCCAGTCTGGTTATTAAATATATAATAAAATTTATTTATATAATTAGGTTACATTGTGATTATTATGTATAAATAGTAATAACGGTAACTGCAAATACATCGTGCAACATGAATAATAGATTAGTTTGTATTCATTATTGATACCTTCTAGGGCGTATAACAGCCTAACCTTGGTTAAGCTTCAGCGAAAGGGAAGTGGATTATATGTTGATCGCCGTGAGAAATATGTGCAACGATAATTCACATTATGCAATCGTATAAGTTGTAAAATAGTAATGACAATAAATGCCTCATTATTAGTAAAATGAATTATGAAACCAGACTATTACTGTAAACTGCATTTTATATAACATATAAAATAAAAAAGAAGTTGGCTGAGGGATCTTATGCAGAATTTATTATAATACCATAGATGATATTTGAATGTTAAAATTGTTACCACTAATTTTTTTCAATAATTATTTTTGTTCATGTACTGTTTCTTGAAATTAATTTATTATTTATTATCATATGGATGTGGGTTTTCCCCACAATGATGTATGTGTGTTTGACAAAAAAATAAAATAAAATAATTTAAAGAAAAACGAAAATGAGTGCCATCAACCAGGTTGTTTTCGCTTTATTTTAGTTTGGGAAGCTGTTGAAAATATTTAATTGTTTAATTTAAAACCCGCTAGTAAAATTGGGGTGAAGTATAAAAGTCGAGACTTCTTGCCTCGTATACTTATAAGTATAAAAAGCACTTGCCTAAGAGCAACTCAATTTAGATAGGTATTTCTAATCCTTTATAATAATATTCTTGAATTTTTTTTTCTGTTATTAAATAAATTATATAAACTAGCCACATTTGGGATGCACCAACCCCTTGGATTAAATTAAATTGTAGAACAAATGAGTTAAAATTATGTAATAGTAACTAGAATCAATATCAGTCATAATTTTGGTTTTTATATTTATTAATAAAAAAAAAGAAAAGAAAACCGACCGCGGAAATATATCTGTATAACTTCATGTTACATGCAAAAAATTAATAAAAATAAAAACATCAACTTAGGAGTTTCTGATTATCTTATTGTTGGTTTAGACTCCGTTACGTTTGGAGAATCGAAAATCTGCAAGTTTGAACTTTTTTGATGTCTATACGAAAATAGTGGTTATAATGAAAACTGTTACTTTTCAACGTTTATAGTATTTAAATCATATAATAGATATCAATAATTAATAGATAGGAAATGCAATAACCCTGCTCTATAGCTGATAAATTTAATGTTATCGTCATTTAGTAATAAATTTTATTACGTGTTAATTTAATTATATTATATTATATTGTAATGCGATATACCAAAGCAAGGTATCAAGTTTTTTTTTCGGATCTCGTTATGATATAAAATTCCTAGTTTCTTATTTTGTATAGATTATTATATTGTCTTATGATTAATTTTGGATTATTTTATTTATATACTTATTTATATAAGTTACAGTCAGCTGGTACTTCGATGTCAGCTGACTGAG
>NW_027116385.1:3374-4075 GCF_000696795.3 Halyomorpha halys | reverse complement strand
AATGGTATGGTACAAGCATGTAGAGAAACTACCCAATAGTAGCACTCTAAAAACATTTTTACAATATAAGGTCTCGAGGCCATCTTCTTTTCAGATGTCTCGGAGGATTGCGAGGAATAAAAGAGGAAGCAAGATTAGAAAATAATGGGTTTGAGTGGTTTGGGAGTTTGCAATGGGAGGATTGATATCAGATCGGTTAAAAATGGAACATTAAGGTCTTTGTGGATGATTTTATTTGTGATGAAGTAGGGAGCATTTAGGATTTTACGAAGGATTTTGGATTGTAAGGATTGGATACGAGAGAAATTCGAAGGTTTAGTGGAGCCCCAAAGCTCAACTACGTATGTCCAGATGGGCCTTATAATTGTCATCTAAATCAGTCTTTTGTAATGAATTGGAAGTTTGGACCGTTTGTCTAGTAAGTGCTGTAATATTCGAAATCGACGTGCAGTTTCCTGTCTTTTCAGTCTTGTGTCCTCACACAATCCTCATTTCAGATTAGTCGTTTGTCCAGATGTAGTCCAAGATAGCGGATCCACAGTGGTAAGGGCAACATTATTGAAGTACACTGGAGGGCAGTCAGTAGGTTTACGACGTAGGGTAAAAGTAATTTGATGGGATATGTTGGGATTTGTATTAATCCTCCAATTACGACACCATTCTTCGAGGGCTGTGATGTGGACGCGAGTTTTAAATTTGAT
>NW_027116385.1:0-924 GCF_000696795.3 Halyomorpha halys | reverse complement strand
TAAATATCTCTGTTTAATATTTACATTTTGGAATTTCTGTTCCTCATGACCCTCAGTATAGACAGGTGGCTCCCTGAACCTGCCAAAGGACTGATATAGACGATAATAGCTTCTGATATGGAGTGTGGACAATTAACCCATTCGCAGTACCATATGTGGCGACAATATGGAGTCGTTAAGCAGCCTGAATGCGCCCAATTACTGTGCAGCTTCGTTCAATCACGCTGTTGTCGAAAAGCCGTTAGAATTCTTTTTTGTAAGGAAAAATCTCATTAATTTCATCTGTAATATAATACTTCAGTACTCTCAATGATGAAAATCAATGTTACAAAACATTAATATTTTATTTACGCTACAAGCATTTTATGTGTAGACCCATATGATTTCATGAAATGATTATTCAATATAAAGCATTAAAAGATTCCAATATTATTTAGTCTAAACCTCAATTCCATTAAAATAAATACTAACAAATTAGTAAGATTAAAAGTCCTAACAAATATGAAGTTATTGGTTTGAGTAAACACTTATGAGAACATAGGAAGTACATGAAAATGTTTTGACGTTTGACCGGTATTTATTATCACTATTTGTTTAGAAAAAAATAAATCTCACTTTTAATACATTCTTCATTCTTTTTAGAAAGTTGAAATATATATATTTTTTTAAAGCAAATTGATCAGTAAGGCTAATTGTTAAGTAAGTTCAATTTAAATATTAAAAAAATATATAAAACATTTCTATAAGAACTGTTTACATTTTCATTATATTCTCGGTTTAAAGTGACTAAGCAGTGTTGAAAAACGTTTACACGTTAAAAATAATAATAAACATATGGAAATTTAGGATATAATTAACAAAAGCATTTACATGAAATATCAAATAAATTTAATTAATAATAAATCAATTACTTCATGAAGATCA
>NW_027116384.1:25893-26394 GCF_000696795.3 Halyomorpha halys | reverse complement strand
CCCAGTCAAAGCATGCAAGACATGTATGACGCATGCAGGGATGAAATCATTTTGGCAAGATCCTTCTTGTTTAAAATAAGAGATTGGAAGCAAGCAGCTCAGATTCGTCCATGGATTCAACTATCAGAGAATCTCCAAGCTAAGAATAATCCTAACCAACAGAAACCAGATAACCAGGAATTAAGTCAGATTTACCTTGTTAGTAAAGAAGACTCAACAAATCCTATGATTCATCAAAATATAGAAATTATGTATGCAGAAAATCAGCAACATCACTCTCAAAGCAGGCTGTATTCTGATTCCAAAGAAAATTATGGAGGCTATAGTAGTAGCACCATTCACCAACAATCTCAGCCGTGGCTCTCCTGTCATAAGCGATATTCTCCTGTGAGTCAACAAATGCCACCTGACTCTAATACTTCATCTCAAACCAGCTCAAATGTGTTATCACATCTTGATTCAACAGCAGCACAGCAGGGTTTTCAGCAAAGCTTGTCTAGG
>NW_027116384.1:18577-19943 GCF_000696795.3 Halyomorpha halys | reverse complement strand
AGAAGCACTGTCAAATGCACTACGTTTGACTATAACATCACTCCACGTGATACCAGAACCTAAGAAACCTCCTGACAGATGACCATAAGTTTGTAACGACTGAAACTTTGGTTGACATCGGCGTTTGTCTTGGTAGCGTTTATTTTGTAATTTTCTGTTGTTAATTTAAGAATTAACCATTAACATTATTACTGTTATTACATAGGTTATAAACTTCTGTTTTCACCACCGGTTTTTAAGAGGTGAAACTTTATTTTGTAGTTTATTCTGTTTACTAGTTATTTACTTTGAATTTGCTTTGTTAACACATACACATAGGGTGTGCATTTATTTTCTTAATTTATGTATCAACATATACTGTTTCTTATTTTCTCACATATGGTTTATAGAGTTTATTTCTATACATAAACTTAATTATTATGTTTGTTCATTGTATATTCAAAGTTTGTTTCATTTATCTTTCTGCATTGCTCTTACATGGACAGTTTCACAAACCATTCTGTCTATGCTGGTTAGATTACTTTTATTTTGAAAAACCTCTAATCTTGAAACCTGTAAAATCATGCCCTGTTAACATGTACCCCACATCTTGTGTATTATAAATTAGCCTAGCTTAATTTAGGTGGGCGGTTTGTTTAAGTAAGGCGCCCCCTCACTTCTGAAAGGAAGTTCATGATGCCATCTAGTGGCAAAGATATGCAGTAAGAAGCTTGGGCAGCCATCTTGGTTCCCACAACATAGGAGTCAGTACCAGAAAAGAAGCCATCGTGAGTGAGTACGAGAAAAGAAGCGATCGTGACCTGTACTGGAGAAGAAGAGGACAGAACTCTTCATTAAGGTCTCTTCTCATAACAATGAGAGAGTAAATCCTTCGACTCAGGCGAAGGAGGCGGCGGCGGCGGCAGGAGGAGGAGAAGAGAGAACCCCCCACTTCCATAATCACATTCACATCACAACCAACCATCAAGCTCCATATAATCAACCAAGTAAACTGTAATCTTCTTCAATTAATGTTATAAAAGCAGATTTACAACTAACATATATTGTAACTATTTTGCTCAAACCTTACAACAAATTGTGTCAGAAAACTTTAATGAGAATAGAGGTTATTTCATTTTAAAACCACATAATATCATGTTATTTAAATACAGTCCACTCATTACCAGCAAACTATCAGTAATACCTTAATTGGAACCAGCTTACCACCAGTATAATAATTAATTTGGGTAATATCCCCCAATTTTTACTCCGGGGAATACCTAAATTAAACAGTAGTAAAAGGTAAGACACAACACGAATTACTTTTTCTTTCTACACAGTAATGCACAACTAACTCACATTTTATTTCTGTTTTAGAGGGTTCGGA
>NW_027116384.1:5340-12542 GCF_000696795.3 Halyomorpha halys | reverse complement strand
CCTTCCTTTCTAACCTAATAATGAATACGCCTTGTCGTGGGCCTTCTGTAAAGAGATATCAGGCTGGAGAAATCGCCTAAGACCAGACAACCCCGACATATTCATAATGTTGAAAGGTATGTTACATATATAAATTGTTATATAGTACCTAAACAGTTAAGAAATTGGCAATGTATAACAATTATAAATAAAAATGATCACATAGCGGTAACTTAACAGCATTATTTCACTATTTATGTATTCATGAATTTGGTGATTATGATGTGATCGATCTTGTGTTGTATATTTGATTTAAAAATAAAATATTCTTTTATAAATTGTTCTTACTGATTTTTTGACATTTAACTCCATTGAACCCAATTCAAAAAGTTTTGAAATACTAGGTCTGTTCCAAGGACAGCTTCATATAATTATCCACTTCATAATCAATTGTAAAACCAATTAGATGTAACAGTTGTATCAAGCAAGTAAGGCGCTCCAGGCTGATCTGGTATTAAATAAATAAATAAATTAGTGTTAACATGTGATTGATCTTGTGTTGTATGTTTAATTAAAAAATGAAATATTATTTTGTAAATTGTTCTTATTGATTTTTGATATTTAGCTCCATTGGACCAAATTAAAAAAGTTTTCAAATACTAGATCCCTTACAACGACCGCTTCATATAATTATCCACTTCAAAATCATGCAACGATATTTTAAACATCGATGTTTTTTTTTTCAACCTGGAGCGCCTTACTTGCTTGATACAACTATTACATCTAATTGGTTTTACAATTGATTATGAAGTGGATAATTATATGAAGCTGTCCTTGGAACAGACCTAGTATTTGAAAACTTTTTAAATTGGGTTCAATGGAGTTAAATGTCAATGTTATCTTGTTTTATTTTTTTATTATGTTATCTTGTTTTGTTTTTAGCCCTGAAGAAGGCTAGAAACTCTAGCCGAAACGTCGGCACATTAAAATAAGTTAGTCATACTTATTTGTGTTTCATTGACCGCACCCCCAACCATCTTCTCCTCATGTCTTATTTTATATTTATATTATTTTTATTGAAAAATCACACAGGATATCTTGCAGGATATTTTTATTTTTTACTAATAATTTATAGTTTACTAAATCTAACTTATGACTACTCATTTCTAAATAAAGATAAGTAAACACAAGTGACGAATGTTCTTGGAATCACTAGGCTTTGGGTAATGTATTGTAAGTAACGATATTTTAAAACATCGATGTTTTTGTAGTCGATATAGGATTCTTAGTTTCAAAATCCACTTCTGACTAGCCGTAGAATGCGTGATCGTTTGAACAGACTCTATGTTATTCAAATGGATGTTCAAAAAGATCGATGTATTTTGGGTAATGTATTGTAAGGAACAATATTTTAAAAACATCGATGTTTTTTGTAGTCGATGTCGGATTCTTAGTTTCAAAACCCACTCCTGACAGGCCTAGAATGCGTGATCGTTGGATAGTCGTGGTAACAGACTTTACGTTACTCAATGGTTTTCCAAAACATCGATGTATTTTGGGTAACGTATTGTAAGCAACGATATTTTAAAAACATCGATGTTTTTTGTAGTCGATGTCGGATTCTTAGTTTCAAAACCCACTCCTGATAGGCCGTAGAATGTGTGATCGTTGGATAGTCGTGGTAACAGACTTTATGTTTCTGAAATAGTTGTTTAAAAACATCGATGTTTTTTGGGTAATGTATTGTAAGCAACGATATTTTAAAACATTGATGTTTTTTGGAGTCCATGTCCTATTGGTTGATTGAAAAAGCACTTCTGACTGGCCGGAGCATGGGTAGTCTTTAGAACAGTCTTTATGTTACTGAAATGGTTAAAAAAAACATCGATGTTTTTTTGTCGATGGTTTTTTAACATCGATGTTTTAGTATTGAACATCGATGTTTTAGTATTGAACATCGATGGTTTTTTATCGATGTCGCATCTCTACCATAAACTTGGCAATCATTGAGAATTTAATTCACTTAAGATATCAAAATAATTTAATTAAATATTCTATTTCACAGGTCGTTTGGCGTTCTAATGTGGGAAGTAATGTCACTAGGATACACGCCATACACAGGGTGTACGAACATAGAAGTCATATCTCTCGTCACCAAGGGAGGTAGATTAGAACCTCCAACAAACTGTCCATCACAACTATATGCAATTATGACACAATGTTGGCATCCTAACCTAGAAGAAAGGCCTTCATTTTCTCTGATATTAGAAAGGCTAGGATATTGCATGCAAGTAAGTATTAAATATAATTTTTTAATGGTCAGAATTGAACAATTATAGATTTTTTTGAAATTTGAACAATTTATAGAACTTCCTCATCCAAAATTTTGAACTTATATTGAACTTTAATATAGTTTCACATAATACCTGACATCCTTTTTTATTTATAATAGCAATTTAATGTTAGACAATATATATTGTTTTTATAAAGAAATAAAAAAAATTACATTAATGTCACTTAACCAATTCTAACAGTGCCAACATACAGAGATGAAACATTGACACACAAATAGTTGTTAAATACATTTTTTTTTCTTTTTGACCACACCTCATCGTCTTCGTAATTTGAAAGTAAGAACTATTTATTGGAAATATTCTCACTACTGAAGAGTGACTTCTAATGTTAACATTCATCAAACTCTAGAAGACATTTCTTAGTTGAGGGATGTGTGGTAAAGTTCGATAGAACTATACTTTCATTGCATAGAGGCCTTTTATTTGCAACTGTAACATTAAGAAAAATAAATTAATTCTTTTTTTTATGTAATGTAAAAAAATGTAAGTAAAATTATACTGTTAAACTAAATATTTTTATATAGGATCCTGATGTCATAAGAGCTCCATTGCCAGTGTACGCCAAACCCCCATCTTCCGAAAGGGACACAACAATAATGAGGCCTACTGGTCAGGAGGAATGCATTCAGCTAGATTATCTCTTCCCATTGACTAGTCCTCCTGACCGGGAGCTTGGAAATAATCTTCCCGAGTCACGATCACCGCAGCCACTTCTCGATAATTCCTCCCATAGTGGAGCTGGTTCCCCGGCGACCAATAATAATAACCCCTTGAGTACCATACCTGAGAAACTTTTCCATGCTAACCATATAATTGACTAGGGTGTTTTTGTTATATCATCAAACTTGAAAGCAGACAATGAAATGTCATGCTAAGGTAATATTTTTTCAAAAATAAATAAATTGAAAAGCAGTGTAATTCATCATTGAAATGTGCAAAATTAGACAAAATCTATATTTTTCTCCATTAACAAAAGAAGAAAAAACAAATGAAATGGAAATATTTGAACGCTAGTATAAATCATGTTATTATCAAATTATTTTTTTATATCAAAGATAATTATTTGGTACAAAAATTTATTTAAAACATTATTATAGATTGATTGCTTTATTTATTTATAAGATTAAAACTTACCAATTTTAAGAGAATGGAATATGGTCCGGGTGCGGTAAAAAAAAAACTCAAATAGTAAATAATTATACTATTTTATTGAGCCAACGTTGTATAATTATTTACTATTTGAGTTTTTTTTTACCGCACCCGGACCATATTCCATTCATCTATACACATGGTCAATCAATAATCTTCCATTATACCAATTTTGTTTCTGATTCGACTTTGTTTAACTTAGTCCTTTTAAATTCCTAAACGAAATAATATTTTGGAAATCACTGTCACATTTTTTAAAAATTATTATAATTACTACTCATATAAAGACAATTCAGGTATTTCCAAAATTAAGTTCTATATAAAATCTTGTATATAAGCATATTTTCATGTACCAACTCTGTTTTCAAAGAAATGGTACATGTCTAATATGAAATAGCTAACATATTTGGAGAAATAATCGGAAATAGAAGATAATAATCCTGGTTATTACAAGCTTTCTTGATTTTCAATTATAATAAGTTAATGTATGTATTTTCACAATCATTGGTTATAATAATGCAGTAAATCATGAATATGATAAGTAAATATCAATCTTGTAGTAATTGGAGAATTCTATTTGGTTTGATAGCCAAATCACATTAGATGAGTAGAGTTTTAAAGGCTATATGTGTTTTGTTTGTGCCAGCAAGGCAAAGCTTGCCTGAACACAACTGACGACCTTCCATCGATTATGATCAACTCTTGTCCTGAAGGTGCCACAGATAGCACTGCACATCTAATGTGAATCGGCCTTTGCTCTATTATCTATAACAATAAATTATGTTTAAGTTTATAAATGGTTGATATTCGAACTAAAAAAACTTTGTTTCCAGGTTCTAAGGAAGATAAAAGCCGGTCTGCACCGTATGAAGGTACTACTAAAGGGTATACTCAACAATAATCTAAAATCTAATGGCAAACCAAATTATATTTTTGAATTTTATGAAAAGGTAAAGTTATGGAATATAATATAGAGTGAAAGTATGCATAACTAGTTTTATCTACTATTTTGTACATTTATTGGATGCCACAGAACTATTTTCCTAAAATCTACTTCATACGGTCAACTATCTTATTCCAATTTTATACATTAGTTTAACAAATATAGTTTCATTCCTCTCAAGTAAAGTCAAAATTCTACTGAGGTATAATTGATCAAACTATTCATCTAATTTTGATAAAATTTTCAAGGATTGTGCAGTCTAGTACCGAGTTGGCCCCATGTCGATTTTACCAGATTCCACTTTTTTTTACACATGTGTATTTGGCTGCAATTTTGGAATTAGAACAAAATGGTAGTATTATTAATTTCATTAAATTCCTTTGACGATTTTCGCTTATGCACAAAACATAATTACCTTGGCACAGCTATATTTGAAAAACAGCTTTGACCCGGATTTAAAAAAAAAATAAAATGAAGATTAGTGTTGACATAGTCTTGTATAAATTTCAGTTAATGCCTTCTATTAATTCTGGTGACACTTGTGCAAAATTATTTCCCTTGATACGCGTATATTTCTAAATTATAGGAGAAAGATGAAAATTAGTGTAGACATGGTACAATAAATAACAGAAAGGCGATAATTTCCAGAAAAAGATTTTCATAAAAGAAAATAAGGTAATAAAATAAAAGAAAAACAAGATATGAATAGTGAGGAAACTTACCCATATACTTTGCAAACCTTTTTTAAAATGGTTTAAAGTTAGGAGTTATCAAAGCTAAAGTGACCTTTACTTAATGCTTCTACAATCATCAGGCATTCAATAATTAAAGACGATAACTTGGACTATAGAATCTCAGAAATTTAAGTAAAAACTTAAACTTTTACATTGTTATGTAATAATAGTAATATTTAGGGAAATTTCTTAAAATATCTAATTAATTACAACTTTAAAAAGTTAAATTAAATTGAAATTGAAAAATAACATAAATAATGCAACTTAAACAAACCAAGCAAAAAAACAGATTATATGATGATTGTAAGTAGCGTAATATCAAATCATTTATACCATATTATCTACATACTTTTTAAGATTTTTCTTTGTTAGATTTAGTTTGAAATGAAACAGATAGGCATGTACCACAACAAAGTTAATTATATAAATATTTTAGTTTGTATTACATAAAATATTTACGATGAAAGGAATATGGTCCAGGTGCGGTCAAAAAAACTCAAATGGTAGAATTATACTATTTTATTGAGCCAACGTTTCGCCCCACGTTGCAGGGCTTCGTCAGGGCTAAAAAAGATACAAACACATAGTTACAAAAGGGAAAAAAAAAGAAGAGAAAAAAACAAAAACATAAGTGTAAAATAACAGGGGTATAAAATGTAAAAAAGTAAGATATAATAAGAAAAATTAAAGGCTGTAAATAATAAATGTAAAGGGTAATAGTAACAGATAGATAAGAAAAGAAATATTAAAGAAAATACAAATAAAGAGATGTAAAAAGAATACAAATCTAATGATGAGACAGAATGATACCCTTATAAGGGCGAAAGATGGGTTTTAAATAGGGAAAAGAAATTCACACATTTTATTTTACAACTCTGGTTCTAATTTGTTTAATTAAACCCGGTTTGTGAGTGAGGGTTATTATTCAAAAACTATTCATATTTCATGTACTCTATAAATGACAATGTCATAGATAATAACAAACCTCAAAGAATAAGAAAAAATCACCTAAATTGGCCGAATAGTAATGATGATATAGCGAAATTAGTCGATACCATCTTATCACATCATCTATATTGTAATAATCACAATTATTTAAAATAAAATAAAAAGAATTTTAATAGTTTTTAACTAATTTCAAATATAAAAGATAGCTTGGGTTCAAATTAAAAACTTTAATATTTAACAGATAATAGAATTTTATATAAATTTTTTAACATAAGAGACTCTTTTCTCAGCAATCAGAAACAGACTACACTTTACTAATAATAACACTTAAACTTAATTAATAGCTGTTCTACAAATACAATAAATTTCAGTTAGAAACAAAACTAACCAATTACATAATCTTCCTTTGATGATATGTGACTGTTGACATCCTCTTGTCCATGACCCTATCCAACTCCTAACAATGGCTTCCAGTCTTTCCCGCTTCTAGCCGAACGGACGTCTTCTCACCAAGCCAGTGAAATCAAGATTCCTCGTTTCTTCTCCTCCATCTTCACTTCAATGCTCACTGGTCGATCCAAAAATGGTAATTGTTTCCATCAGCTCCCCCAAAATGGCGGAGAGTCTATTTTTTGGAGACAAGAGTATACTGTAACTTACGAACCAAGCCGTCTATGGGTAGGTTACAAAATTAACCACCTTTCAAGAGGAAAAATTTCTTTCCCTACACACTTACTTCTTTTCCCCTTTGATAAAGGTTAGCTTATAATATACCACTATTTTCGGCTGCAGTTCTGACTTATAAATATTTTGTAATATATACGTTTACTTACTTCTTATATTTACTATAAGTTAGAAGAACTAAATTATAATACTTAGACTCTGTAACCTGAAAATATATTGGAAGCATTTATTTTAAATGGTATACTTTTAATAAGAAAATAAAATTGTTTAATAGTTAATCAGACTAGAACAATAAGTTTCTCTTGAGCTGTAATTTTATAAGAATATTTATTTTATAGTTTGCCCAACTATAATAGTAAGGTTCTCTTGAGCTGTAATTTAATAAGAATAAAATATTTATTTTATAGTTTG
>NW_027116384.1:1757-3505 GCF_000696795.3 Halyomorpha halys | reverse complement strand
AAGGAGAGTTGTGTTCGACTCAGCCATGTGCTAGTCCTCATACTTAGATAGTAATCACATTTCAAGAGAACAGTAATTTTTTATTACCTGAACCGTGCTCGCCCAAGATCTGTCGCACATATTGCTCCACATCTAGGACAAATTTTGTCATTATTGGCAGGTTTTTTCATAAATGCTGAGAAATAGGTGTTGGTGGATTTTCCCAGTAGAAATCCAGGTAATACGATGAAAAAAAAAATCTACCATGCTTTAAGACACTTAAGGCTAAATGTACCGCTTCATGGGATGCACCAAAATTTACTTTTCTATTTACTCCTGAACGGATGGTCCGATTTCGGATCTGTAAAGTGCATTTTTTGTTTTTTGTAAATAGAAGTTACTGAAATTATGTTAAAAAAGCACCAATCCAATAATAAGGAAAATAAGATGCAAAAATATGAGTTAACTTAACAATAAATTTTTAAAAATGTGGCCTTATAGGGACTTGTAGGACCGTTCTGAAACCTCACTTTCTCACTGAAACCAATGAGACATTCCGTGAAATTATGGCATTTATACAGCGATCGTAAAGAGAAAAATACGTTTTTGTTTACAAATGGAAGGAAACCGTTTGAGGTGGTACCGGCTGGAACGATACAGCGGCAACTCAAGGCTGCTGAAACTAACTTTCTCATAGCAAAACCTAAATTTGAGAATAGTCACAGTAAATTTGTATTGGTATTCTGCTATTATTTATTTCTACACTAATATTGAAAATAATCTGCATTCATTTTTTTTTCTCATAGGTACTATCTAAATTTTTTTTTTTTAAATATTTATTTAATACATTTAGTAAATCTGATCTAAGTTAAATTGGAGTGTTGCAGGCGTGTAGAGAAACTACTCATTGGTAGCACTCTAAACTATCTAAATAGTATTAATAATTACTATTAATATTTCCTGAATCATGAGATTTTAGCCTATTGTTTGCTTTTACTTTTTTAATATTTTTTATTGGATGTTATATTTTTTTTTATAATTATCCACAACTATTATCTGATTCGTACTTTCAAAAAATAAGTTATAGAAGAATAAACAAATAATTCTTTAAATTTATTATAATTAGAAATGTTTAGAATAAATTTTAGAAGTACAAATATTTTTCAAACTAAGTTACTTGTCTGTTCTACTTGGAGAAATAATGAAAAGAAAGGGACGCAACAATGAAACAATTATTTAGTGATAACAACCCTTATTTGTCTATTAAAATTTCACTTCCGAGTCTTTTTCTGTTATATTGGTAAACACTTACAGGGAAACCCTGTACATATAAATCTAACCTAAATATTCAAACCACAGAATATAGTTTGCAATCCAACTTTTATTAACCTAAGCAACGAGTTTCAGATCTACAAAATGATCTCTGATTTTTCAAAATTCAATCAGGCTACAAAATAATCAACGTGGCAATAGGAAAGATAAAAAATAATTATTATTTAAATTTTCTACATATTTATTTTTTGTTTCTATTTGTTGTATTTTAATATAGTAAGCTGGTGAGGAATATGCATAAAAGCTATTTGTATCATTGGACAAACCTAATGTTTTCCTTGTGAATCGTATCGTTGATATTTTGACTGTGGAAAATCAAAAAATAAGTAACTTGCTCAAATGTCTAATACCGAAAGATGAAATTTGTTTATCTTTGAAAAGAGTATCTTGTAAGGTACTACAACATAATATATTATAGAATAAAGGTTGCAATAAAT
>NW_027116384.1:0-723 GCF_000696795.3 Halyomorpha halys | reverse complement strand
CTTAAGTATCGATGAAGCCTATATAATATAATATATATATAACGTGCCATGAAGCCACTCTATGCCTCCTCTACTCTTAGGGTGCCCTGGTGCGTTGAGAAGCCATGTTACGTCAAGGTCCTTCATTTATGTTCGAAACATGGCATTGTCGAATTCTCTACCTGAATCTGATGAGATGCGCCCCCCGGAGATCCGTAGAATTGAAACCACAATCGGAAAGCTGCCAACACTGCTTCCGACAACTTGTCCAGCACCTGATGCGCCATTGCCGCATTACTGAAGAGATCGAATATGGTTATCCATTTATATCCTCTCCTAGTGAAAGTGTCGACCTGTAGATCATTGAGCGGTGCATCTGCGGTAGGTATCTCCTGTGGTCAAGGCAAGAGGAGGACTTGGAGAAGTAGCGAAAAAACAGATAGAATCAAGGAGAGTTTTGAGGAGTGTACTCACAAAGGGGCGATCGCACGTTGGAGAACCACCATGTGAGAGGAGCAGGGCGGTTTGTCTATTATACGAGCGAAGAGAGGAGTAAGCTGTCTGATTAACACTGGGAAACACATTAGTCTGCCGGGAGGCCCTAGAGAGATTGAGTGATGGAAAGAGGGAACTACAGGTCAGAGTATCTAACTGTCAGTTGATCTCTCTGGGTAGGCCTTGCAGCATTAAGGCTAAATGTACCCTTCCTGGGACGCACCAGAATTTACTTTTCTATTTACTCTT
>NW_027116383.1:0-5842 GCF_000696795.3 Halyomorpha halys | reverse complement strand
ATATATTTTTTATTATATATGTATTTTTTTTACAAGAAGACCTGATAGCTAAGCGGGCTGGGGCGAGGGTCCCAGAGTGCTTTGGGTTCAGAAGGTTGTGGGTTCGATTCCCACCTGGGCTGGTCAATATTTATTTAGCGGTGACCCCGAGGAATGAACTTTGACATTCCCACTCTGGGGCTGTATAGGTTCCAATGGAGGACATGAGATAAAAAATATATATTTATATTTTTGTACATTTTATCTTTATTAAACTTCTTGAAAATAAGTAATTAAGTTTTTTATTATTGGTAATTTTATACCTTTTATCATTATGTATAATCTTGTGTTTTTTCTTTCCTAATTTGTTTTTGGAATCAATATCCTTTAACTATTTGTTTCGTGTGGTCACTTCTTGTACAATTCCTAATATTTTATATTGTAACCAAATACACATTAATTATTAAGGAGATTAATAAACTTTAATTTTCGTAAGTACCCTTGTTTGATAATTTTTTTTTCCCACACAACAAATGAATTTACTACTGCTATATTGATCCAGTTCAAAAACAAAATCATTGAGCATCCACTGGTTTGTCCCTTGAAAGTATATTTGCATACCATTTTGTCAAGTTTATATACTGCTCCCTTTGTTTTACACTTGTAGATTTTAATAATATGCTGTTTTACAATTTTAACTGTCACAGATCGCCTAAACATTCATCCTGTACTTCGCAGGTTTGGATTTCATAGATCCAAGCACTATGTAGGCATACATTTCAGTTCTCTCAAGTTGCATTTTTCCGTTTCTTTAAGCGCCCTCTGGTAGGTATGATTCGCACATTAGTTTGGTACTTTTGGGAAATGTTTATTCAACGTAAACAGTCACGGTGAATCCAAATAATTCCGCGAAAACCCACATACGGCTAATAACATGAGGGTCTTGGAGGTAACCCAACGTGTTTTAGTTAGAAAAAAGGAAATATATAATGCGGTGTCCCTTTAAATTTAATAGAAACTTAATCATGTAATTAAGGATAGTTTTGTGGAAAAAGCCGTTTTATTTTTATTTATTTAATATCAGATCGGCCTGGTGGGCCTTAGATGGTTAATGTAAGAGCTACATTTTTTAAAAATAATAATTCTAAATAAAAGGTAAAAGTAAAGTTAATAACAAAAACAATGGCATTTGTGGGTTTAACAAAATAAATAATTGAGTTCTAATAAAAAAAGAAAAGAAGTTAGTTTAAGAAAAAGATGATTGAAAGAGTAATTCTGAGGAGAATCTTAGGGCCCGTATGCGAGAATGGTAATTGGCGAAGAAGGAAAAATGGTGAACTTTTTGGGCTCTATAAGGAATGTAGCATATCCTCGTATATAAGGGTACAGAGGCTTAGATGGCTTGGTCATGTAATGAGGATGAGCGAGGAAAGAGCGGCTCATAAATTGTATATCAACGTTCCGGATAGTGTGAGGCAACGTGGTAGGCCGAAGGGCCGATGGAGAGATGCTGTGAGGCGGGATCTGCGACAACTGAGGATCCCAGATACCCTTACAAAAGATAGATAAAGATGGTTGGCGGCCGTTGAGCAGGCCAAGGGCAGCTTCATGCGTCTGTTGTGTCAGTAAAAGAAGAAGAAAAAAAATTAAAATGAACTAAAATTTTAGAATGACAATAACAGAACTGATAAATATAGAATTTATAGCAGGATGATGACCTGCAGCAGTCTGGGCTTCAGTATTCGTGTTGTGGTTGGGTTTCCAAAGTTGTAGGTTACTGCTCCTGTAACAATCCGTAACTGGGAGTGAAACTTCATGAACCTTTTTTTTTATGTAACCCTCTGATCTCCATTTGTAATTCCCGATTCAGTTGGCTGTGAAAAAGTCGTTGAGCGACTCGGAAATTGGGGAATTATTTTCATACGTTTTCAGTTGGAAAAAGAGCTTGTGGGGTGATCAAGGGCCCCGGCGGTATTACGATGGTTAAAAAAAAACCAAGGCAATTAAAAGCCGGAGCAATAATCCAGTATATTGGTTTTCATTGTGAAAAGCATCACGTTACGGGAAGAACACTTCCTGCCTGGGAGGAAGCCCTTACTCACCCGCCGGTGGCGCTGAATGGCAATTGCTCAAGCGAGGATTTATTTTTCACCTTTTGTTTTTTACCACTCCGTATGTGAAACACGGAAACCATGATAACGGGGCTGGCTGCATTTAAACTCTTATTCCCGGCACGCCTACTGGTTTCAAATAGAATTGGAAAATGTTTTATTGTTTTTCAGTCAAAAGGTGATTGGCTTATTTTATGGAGTCATCTAAAGCTTCAAAAGCCACCTCAAATTGACGAAGTCTTTGAAGGAAAGCTTTAAGAAAAAAAATAATAATAAACTGGCTCAAAATGGGCGTAGGCAGAGGGGAGCCTCTGCCCCCCCCCCCAGATTTTTGAGACCCAAGGAAAACAAAGAAAGAAAATAGTGAACTTATTTGATAAATGATTGGAGAAGTTTGTCGGGGGGGAGGGGGGGTGCGTTCAGCAAAGAACAACATAAATAAACAAAACCATATATATTTATTTTATGCCGACGTTTCGACCTGAGTTTCAGGTCTTCATCTGGGATTATGGCATAGAAGGTAGGTCTAGTAGAGTTGCAGGCCTACCTTCTTCGCCATAACCCCAGATGAAGACTTGAAACTCAGGTCGAAACGTCGGCATAAAATAAATATATATGGTTTTGTTTATTTATATTGTTCTTTGCTTACCGCACCCCTCCCCTCCGACAAACTTCTCCAATCATCAATCTACGGTCATCTATCTATACCTCATTATTTGATAAATGATTTCTTTCTGGAATCATGCTATAGTTAGAAGGTAATGGCGGGGAAATATGGTGGCATCCAAAAAATCATCAGAGAAGAAAAGTGCAAAACTTATATTTGTTAAAAATTTTCCCCACCTTGATAATAATTCATTTATATAATCTTATAGCTATTTTTTATTTTAATTTTTTTTTGTTAACACTTACACATTAATATATATATGTAAATAATTACATATTAACTTATTTATTGAAAATAAAACTGACTCATCGAATAAATAATAATAATTCTAAAGGTCAAATTCTCCATGTGTAACTTTGTGATGCAAATACATTTATTAATTATTATAACATTTTGGAGTCTTTGATCTCTTCATAAGGTTATTAAATCCCTGTAATGACAATATTTTCTAATAGAGTATAATGAGGGTCATGTTGTTTTATTGTTACCTTTCAAAGGAAATGTCAGTTTTTGCACAGAAAAGGTAATTTAATAAAACAAGTTTACAAAACCAATATATTTATATAATTTATTTTATATAGTTTGATTATGTTCATATTATTTATTTATTTTTCTGTTTATATCCTATGGAGATTTTATTTATTTTTCTCTTTTTTAATTTTTGGTATGAATGTGTTCAATTAGCACTATTACTCATTGGCCAAGTTTGTGGCAGATTGTAATAATACTTATAAATAAATAAAGTACTTATCAAATATATTTAACCTCACTTTCACCAACATGTTATCAACTTTTCAATCCCAGTTCTGAAATATTCAGGGTTTTTGAAGAAATGAAGTCAGAAAATACAAATATAAAAAACATTGCAATGTGTTTGGTACGTGCTTAGTCTACTATTTAACAAATTATATTGCCATTAATTTTTTTTCCATTTACCTTTCATCGTTTTTTCCTTGTGGCTGAGGGAAGCCTCTGCCCCCCCAGATTTTTGGGACCCAAGGAAAAAAAAAGAAAGAAAATAGTGAACTTATTTGATAAATGATTTGTTTCTGGAATCATGCTATAGTTAGATGGTAATGGCAGGGAAATATGGTGGCGTCCAAAAAAACATCAGAGAAATAAAGTGCAAAACTTATATTTTCATTGTGCGAGCCATTGGTTAAATCTTCTCGTTAACTATTTTAATGCAGTCCTTTCATTTTTTGTAATTTATTGTGATTATAGTTAATTTTTCAAAATTCAAAAAAAACTTTATTTATTGATAAATATTACAATCTCCCCCACCTTTATGTGCAATGGACAATAGTGATGAATGATCACATTCATACTAAAATAAGAATGAAAAATAAATGAAAGAAAAAAATAGTACTTATAAATAAATAAAATCCCTCTTAAAATATATACAAACAGAAGGACAAAGAAAATAAACATAATCAAGCATGAAAAAATAAATAAATAAAATAAATAATTTCTAGTATATAACATTTATACAGTATATAACATATATTAGTATATAACACTCCTGTACATAATATTTACACAATCGATCTGAGGATCCCTGAGCCCACTCTATCCCCCACGTGTGAGGGGTAGAGCAGAGCTCATAAGATCCCAGCGTATCCCTCTCGCCGCATTACTGGTAATGAGCCAGTGGAGGCTGAGCGAGTACGCATAGGTAATGAACATTTATTTGGGCAAAGATAGCAATAAAAACATAAACTTAAAATAATTATAAAAAAAAGTTTAGAAATAAAATGAACAATATAAATTAAAATGAATAAACTGAACAATGAAAATAAATTTATAAAATTAATAACTATATAAAATAAAATTCTGTAACCAACTTCAATAAGCCAATTTACTCTCAACACTTAATTTTAAAACATCCAACGTTTCGGCCCTTAGGCCATTTTCAAGGAGACAACCTCAATCAGCCCTGATGAACCCTTACAAAGTGGAGCAAAACGTCGGACCCTAAATACTTATAAACTATTAGTTCTTTTTTTTATTGCAACCCTGAGCATCTTCTTATAATCAAACTTTTACTTTCCTATTCATAAATTAAAAAAATAATTTTTATTTATTCCTATTTCAGACTGGAAAACTCAATTTTTAACTTTTGATAACAGCTACAAATTTAGAAATATTAAACAAGGAGTTATGAAGAAAAATGTTCCAGATATTCTTCTATACAAGATATTCTGATATTTATAAACCTATTTATTTTTCCACAAATGCCACATAAACAACCTTATTCACTCATGTCTTCCATTTTTATTTCTAATGATCATTTATTTTAATTTTTTTTATCATAATTTTTAATTCTAATTAAAAACAGTTAAATTTTAAGTAATCAATAAAACAATTATTTTTATTTTAAACAATCAATTATGTTGCTGATTCTTTAGTTTATTAAAAGTTTTCCTCTAAATAAAAGTATACTTGATATTTTTTAAAAGCATGTGATTCCGCTTACAATTGGTCTAGGATATAGTTATCTACATCTTTGCATAAAATTAAATAAAAATAAGTAATAATACTAAATTGGTAAAATAAATAAATAAATGGAGACAGTGTCTTTTATCTCTGAGTTACAGTTAAGTTTTATTGGACAAAATTTTTATTAGAATAACATTTCAAAATCTTTTAAGAAAAGAATGTTTTGTATAAAAGAAAAAAATATTTTTATTTTTATTTACTTATTAAATTTCTGATTTAAATAAGTGATAAAAATATTAACATTTCTATACATAAGAAGTCATATGAATATAAAAAAAATAACAAAGTAGAAGAATATAAATATAAATGAATAGAATAATAATCAATAACAGTACAATAATGGAGGATAGAAACGAAAATGTACTACTACAGTAAAAAGTAATGAAAAAATAATTAGTAAAAGTAATTACAAATATGATAAAATTAAAAGAAAGAAAGAATTAGGAAATAAATGAAGTATAAGTATGTATGAGGAGAAGATGGTTGGGCGGGCGGGGTAGGGATTAGCAAAGAGCACAAATAAATTATAGTTATAAACTATTTGTTCTTTTTTTGACCGAAGCCCTGACCATCTTCTTATATTTAA
>NW_027116382.1:0-4123 GCF_000696795.3 Halyomorpha halys | reverse complement strand
ATATTAAATATAAAAGAAATATTATTAAAAAAAACAAAAACAGAATAGTACATTACGCATTAAAATAACTGTTCTTTCATACATAATTTACTCCGTCAGGAAATGTTGTTCAGGATTTATAATGGGTACACTATCCTCTGCCATCCTAACTGATTCTGTGGTATACATTTATATATATACATATTTTTAAAACTTCGAATATTTCAAAGTATTAAGACAAACGTAACATGTTTTTTATATAATACTTCTTGAGCTTTTATAACATAAGAACACTTCCAGTCAATGGAAAAAAAAGAAGAGAATCCTTCGGAATCTATCAGGGCAATAAAGGAAAAGACCGAAACCTTCCGATTGGTGGGAATAAAGCCGGGATCCTTTTCGAGTCCTTCCATTCTCCAATATTGGTATGCTTAAACGAGAAATCGTTCTTTATTTTCCGATATCTTTGAGAAAAAGAGTTCAGGAGAATTCGACCTAATAAATATTTGCTTATTCCTGTGGACCCAAGAGGCATATATTCAAACATACTCTTACTGCTGATTCTGTTTGATGTCTCTTCTATTCCAAGTTCAATGCATTGAGCAACCATCGATTTATTATTATCTTATACGAAATTTACTTTGATTATTTTGTTTTTAAATTCACTATAAATCTTCCTGTTTATTTTCTCATGATATGATCGCAATTAATACTGAATTTATTTCGGTATTTATAATATTGCTTACTGAACATCAAGTCAGGGTCGTCAGTAGCTCAGATAGTTAGGTATTGGTCTTTCGTTCTGAGATCTGGGGGCGGCGCCGGTTTGAATCCGGCCTGGTCACTTGTAGATAACTGGGCAAATATCAACTTTTCTGTGGATTGGCTTAAAAAATAAAATAAAAGAGGTCATACTTTACAAGAAATTCCTTTAATATTGTTTCTCTCTTTCATAATTACCTATGCTCTAAACTATGTTTATGGAAACAATAGAAACTCTCTAGCATACTCACATCTCTGTATAAAAAATATGTATGCAGTATATATACTCCAGAGAAAATTTATATGATTGCACAAGAGTGTATGTATGTTTATACATTGTAGTTCATAATCCACATAAAAATGATAATCTAATATCAGTTGTTCAGAATAAACAACTTTGTGTTCGTTTGATTTAATGACACATTACCATCTAACAAAAATAAAAGAAGGTTTTATGATGATAGGATATTTACTGTCGTATTGCTATGAGATTTTTACACAGATATCTAAGTATCTAGATGGTATTATATTTTAAAAAAAGAGGGTGCGGGTAGCCCCGGAGTAAGGCCTGTAGCTACTAACTCTAAAGACCCGATTTCGAATCAGACTGGGCAGAATATTGTTTTTTGTTACTGTAGCCGAGAGTCAACTCTTGTAGGTTCTGGATCCCTCCTGGGGTCCTCCCAGTTTCCTAAATTGGGTAAAAATCGGGGGCAGTCGATCGTGGTTCTGACCAAATCACCTCCTTGCACAACCGTTGGTCTAGTAACAGTACTCCCTTACAAAGTACTGAACCTCTGACCCTTCATGGGTTGTTGCGGTACAGATTTAATTAGAATTAAGAAAGGAGTAAACATATTAGTGTAAAACTACCTTATCTTCTTACATTGATTTATTAGGGACGTGACGGCTGTGCGGGTTCGGAACGTTGTGGGTTCGATCTCGTTATAGTTTTTTTTTTAATAAATGCATTTTTTATATAGTATTTCAAATAATTTTTTTTTTTTTTTTTTTTTTTTTATATTGTTTCCAAATACGCATTTGGAATTTCTTCATTGTCCACATTTCTATTACTAAAAATAGGTACGCTTTGTATTCAGAAAGAAAATATTAAAAATCACAATTTTTTAACATTTTTTCTAATCTAGGAAAAAATGTGGTATAATCATGTAATTTTCGAAATTTTCAGGTAACGATGGTGCAATTTCAGTACTTGCTTTATTATTATTATGTTTTTTTAGCTATGAGGAGCCATTGCTCGGTTTTAATTTTTCGTTCAACGTGAGTTATCAAAAATATTTTGATTAAAAATGATGAGTGCACTCAAGAAAAAAGATCGAATGTCAACTTTTCACCTGACATTCCAACCAATCCTAACACTATCCTCACAACTTACGCTGATGACACATGTGTGCTCGCAGTCAATAATAACACTTTAATGTTCCATTTGTAACCGATCTAGCCCGAACCAAATATCAATTCTTCCATTATAAACTCCCTAACGATAAAAACACTCCAGTTGCTAACCTTGCTTCTACTACTATTCCTGATACTCCTTCGAGGCGCCTGAAAAGAAGGTGGCCTCGAGATCTTCTAGTGTAAAAATATGATTAGAGTGCTACCAATAGGTAGTTTCTCTGCACGCCTGTGTCTCTCCATTTTTCTACTACATCAAATTTACTTAATGTGTTTTTATGTAAATACGGTTGTAAATTGTAATTAATTACTATAAAAGAAAAAAAAGATTCATAATTTTTTTTTACCACGCATAGCAGTAGTAACATTGGGCTTGACTTCTTTAATTTTTTTTTTATAAATAAGAGTTTTTATAAAACTACGAATTGATGTAGTGATACATATATATTTTGCTTATTATTGGAGGTTTATCATAATATCGCGTTTTCACAGGCCAGCACAATTATCAAAGTTTTTTTTATTTTTTTATTTATTTATTGATATTTACAACTGTATAAAAAATACAACAAGAAAATTTGATCATAATGATATAATACAGCATGTAGAGAAACTACCCAGAAGTAGAACTCTAAAAACACTTTACAATATAAGGTCACGAGGCCATCTTCTTTTCAGGCGCCTCAAAGGATTGCCAGGAATGGAAGAGGAAGCAAGGTTAGAAACTAATGGGTTTGGGTGGTTAGGGAGTTTATAATGGAAGGAATGATATCGGGTTCTGGCTAGATCGGTTACATAAGGAACATTTAGGTCTTTATGGATGGTTTTATTAGTAACAAAATAAGGAGTATTGAGGATTTTACGAAGGAATTTGGATTGCAAGGATTGGATACGAGAGGAATTCGAAGGTTTAGTGGAGCCCATTATCAAAGTAAAATATAAACTCAATTCTGTCATTTGTTGCCTTCACTTTGAATCTGAGCACAGAGCTACCGATCTCATTTACCCCACGCTCCGCTTCGCCTTCTCGCCATACATAGCAAGTTTCGTTTTTTTATTTTAACTCAAGTTCAGATCAAAGTATCTCACGGCTTACGAAAAAAAAGAGCTACAATTTGTCGAAAAGTGATATGTACAACTATTTCAAAAAAAGAAACTTCTTGAAAGTAATGAAACAACTAAAGTTATGCTTTAGTTAAAAAAATATTGAGTACTGCATCTCTTCTCTAATAGAAAATTATATAAAATGAAGATGTGCCACTGTCTATAGTTAAACCACACTATCTATAGAACACGTTAAGCAAATATTTCTAAAGTCACATCAGTTTTTATTTGTAATACTATTCAAGCCAAACAACGATATATTGTACGATAATACAATACATCGTTACTATGGTAACAATCTAGCCAGGATTATATCAAAAGCATCAGAAGACAAACTGTTTTTATATGGAACCAGAAATTCCTATCGTACCAATATCCAGAATTAGTTTATTATCGGAGTATGAATAATTAATATAGTAGGGTAAATTCGGTTCCACTATCTCATACCACAATGTTCCGCGGGGTTACTAATTCAAATCAGGTTCGATCTGCATTGATGTGTTGATAGGATCAACACCAGGAGGGCATGTACCTCTTGGGTGTAAACAATCTGAAGGCAGAGGAGCTGGACATCTTGGGCTCGAGGTAGCAATATGAGGAATTGTATTGTTTCAATATTAGTTAGCAAATAGTTTGGAAATACTAGTTTATTAATATTGACACGATTAATTACTATTCATTTAATTACGTACATTGGATTTATGGGAAGTTTAAACAATGAAAGTATGCACACTAGTGAAAAATACACGTAAAAAAAAGATTTTTTAGGAGTTTTATATTTCAATAATTTTTGCTAAGAACTACTATACACCTCGACACTGAAAAGATGATCGAAAATTTTAAAATTCTCACTACCAGTGATGCG
>NW_027116381.1:0-4422 GCF_000696795.3 Halyomorpha halys | reverse complement strand
GCCCAAATACATCAGGTTGCTATATCACACAGCATACTTATCAATCCGTAATCGGACATATATAAATTACATACAATTACATGGTATAATAAAATAGAAAGAAAACAATTTTTTTTCCCTACAATGCATTAAATCGACCTATAAACATCTAGGATTTTTGAGCCCGCCCATAAAATAAAGTCAATACCTCAAAGTTTACAGTTACATATATATGTTTATTATTAGTATTACATTGATTGGCTGTTTCTGTGACCAATAAATTTCATGACACGAATTTGGTTTAATTTTATTTTATTACCTTTCCTTAAATTAAAAACTTGATTCAAAGGTTAATATTTGGTTATTTTCCCACGGGAAGAATCTGGTCTTTCCAACTCTTGCTTAATTACGTAACCAGTATATACATAACCTTTTTCTCATTGGAATACATCAAAATAGTAATATTCTGTCAAAATCATAAAGTAACTATCATAAAATCATTACATAATTTAATTTTTAGGTTTATGAACAGACATGCCATTAATGATATTCATGTAAAATGAAATTGAAGTTTTTATTTATGAATGCATTTTAACTTGCTGCATTATCTGTTTATTGAGCGACAGGGAGGTTACTTATTGACCTATGATAAGATTTCTTATCAATAAATATATGTAACTATGTAGGATATTGTAATTCAAAAATATTCTTAAAAATTATTTTTTAATAATACTGGAGACTTATTTTCTTTCATAATAATGACAGATTCTAGGCTAATATTAACTATAATTCAAATTAAAATTGATTTTTATACGAAATTTGTCAAGTCTTACTTACCAGCTGTTCCTAAAATAACATTTAAAATGTCTTTTAAGTTAATTTTGTAGTTAAAAATAATATTAATGATGTATCAACTGAACTGTCAAATTAGGACATTTATCAAGCAAACACGTGTGATTGTAAAGAACCATACAAAAGAGAAAAATACAGTATTGTGGCACTGAGACCATAGAGGGTATGATAAGCAGAGAGTTATGTTTTATGTGTATTAAACTAGATGACAGATATTCACTTATTCACACCACCTTTTCCCTACGAAAGGTTTGATAGCTCGATACAGAAGACCTGGTACAGACATACCTGATGTTGAGTGCCGATCTTGACCTGTGTTCTCCACAGACGGGACGAAGCGTCCCTCCAGATATGACAGCGCTGTCCCATGAGGAGTCATCGCTGAAGCTGGCGGGTGCCATACCAAGACTGCCCTAGGAGGACCTTCCTCTGTTTACGTGGTCGGTCGCCATGACGACGGTCACGTGGCAGCCACTGCTGTCTGGATAGGGAGTATTTTTAGTCGAGTCACTCGGCTCACCTCCTGCTTATCTCTCCCTTAAGTATATAACTGGGGGTGTCGGTACTTATCTTATAGGGACAGTTTTGTCGTAATCAAAAGACGTTTCAATTGCTTTCTAGATAATTTGATTTGGTAGATTACACTTTTCAACACGAATTTTGGAACCGGATTCAAGACAAATTTTTATTAGTTCATCGAAACTAATATACGAAAAAATGGTTTTACCATATAAAATTTGCTTCAGTAAATACACGTAGGATATTTCGTGTTTTAGGCTGATTATTATTTTTTTTTTTATATTGTCAGTACACAGCTTCAAAACTATCAGGCTGAAAGAATAAATTGTCATATCCTTTTTAAATTCAATAAAGTTACCTGGAAATCAGAACCAAAATTAGTGTGTTATTCTTAATTAAATTCCCGCATTGATGTACTGAAAAATCAAAATGATGTTAAGCATATTGTTCATTCCTTACATGGTTTTTATGTTTGTTTCGATACAATGGACATTGAAAGGTATAATTTGTTCTAAAAATATGAAAAGATGAAAGACGAAATTTTTTTTTTCTGGAGAAGGTGTAAGAGGTAGGAATAGCTTTTTAATTTTAATTTCAGCAATTTTTTTTTCTTCAAAATATTGAAAAAAACCAATGGTCGTGTTCCAATGTTCCAATGTTCCAATTATCTATAGAATAAACTGAATATAGCAATACGCTAATATAAATAATATATTTTTGATAATGTAATACATACATAATTAGATTATAGGTACTCAAAATAATTAATCAACAAAGTGGATCAAAAGTATTCATAACTGTTATATTTTACAATAAATAACTGATGGTAAAAATTTCACTAATACTCTGTGGATCCACCTTTGGCTCTTAGTATTCATTGAATATGCTGTGGCATTGAATAAATTAATTTTTGCGTCAATGACAAATGAACTTTGTCCCACTCCTCAGTAATAAAACTTATTAAATTATTGAATCAGGAAACATTCTTTCTTCCTTTAGATATTTTTAAGGTTACTCTACAGTCTCAAAACCCAGTAACTGTGTGGGCCTATCTACCTAACCACTATTCATCCCACCAGTTCAGTTCTCAGAGTGGGAGGAGTTCAATTTGCTTCGGTCTGGTTTATAGCCAGAGTACAAGCACGTTGATCTTGGTTGTCTGGTAATTAAAAAAAAAGTAAGTGAGTATGAAGTATGACTACATCTACTCGTATCAATTTAAAATTATTTTTATTGGGTAAATGAATTAAATGGTGTGGAAAACCAAAAAAGAATGCATTATAGTTAGTAGGTTACTTGACGTAGATTTTAGGAGGTTTTTTTTTTCTTTTTAAATATGCAGAGTTAAGGTACCTGCTGATAGATGGTAATGATTTTTTCTAAGATGGATAACATGGATGGAGGATTCCTGTATCCTCTCATTTTCTCTATCTTCTTTCTTGTTGATCCACTCCTGCATGATATTTAGAAGGTGTTCGTAAGATAAAAACGGGGTGCACGTTCAAGATCAGCCTCAGATCTGGACACAGAAAATATCTGTCTGTTGATTCAGATTGAGAGAGCAGCACTGTAAGAACTGTACTTTAAAATTATTTTGAAATCGTGGACAAAATATGACTGACAGCTTTTATCAGCCCTGTAATATAGGTTAAGTCGGGGAGTAATGTTTTTTTACAGCGAGTATAAAATCTTCGACTACTATGAGACTCGTTTATGAGGAGTTACTCTGTGTCCTCCTACAAGCATTTTTATAATTGGGATACATCAAACCTGACCATAGATAAGATCCATACTAACTTAACCATAAGAAGATCATTAAAAGCATGATCGTTAACCTATGCTCCTTTTCGCCCTAAGACCTAAATCCCAAAACTTTTTTTGTATTGTGCTCTACAAAGCTACGCAAATTGGGTTAACGAGAACATTAACTACAGGTTGGGTGACTTTGTCTCTTTGAAGGGGCTCAACAAACAGTGAATGCTGAAAACTGTGGAGGCTTTTCACGTGTTCTTATTTACTCGATTTTATCTTGTAGAACGGCCTAGAAAGGCTGGTCACTGAAGGGTAATAGGAACCTAGTGTAAAATGAAAGCCTGGCTGAGTAACCACTAAATTTATAAATTATTGTTCACCATTGAATGTAAATTAAAAAATAAATCGGCATAGCAAAGTTAATGTCTACAATATTTAAATATTATAATTTCCTTTTTATGCAATTGATAATCCATTCTTTTTTATTTATATTTTTCAATATGTCTGCATTGGTTTATTCATGAGTCACAAGAAGACTCGATAGATTTATATAAAAAATAGATGTAAAAATGTATTAAGCAGTGATATTGTCGTAAAGTTGGTACAAAACTTCCATTTTCCGAAGTAATCAGTAGTTTTACCGTTTTTACTGTAAGTTCTTGGACTACCTCTCCAAGAATCTCTCTTAACCACAAACAACCAGACCGATGACCGCGCTTGGATCATTAAAACGAGGTTATGAAGAGAGGACAATGGCAACGGAAACATCCACGGGCAATAATAAACACTCTAAGATCGAACAAAGAGAGGCTACTGATCCCACCCTTCTCCTTTGTCGAGGGTCAGCTGTCAGAATTGCTATAGCCACTATGCTCTTGAGGGATCTTGGTGAGTGGAGAGGAAAACGGAGCATGAGTTAAGGGGGTCTAATACAGTAATATTTATTTTGTTTCCTCACTATGGAATTCAGGAAAGCTTGGTATTGATTCAGGTTCTGTAATGAAATTTGTATTCGGAAATAATTGATGGACTCCTTTATCCGAATTTTCAGAGATTGTATGAGTTGGCATCTTTATCGACTTCATCAAGCACCGTCCAATATTTGTGTTGAAACATAGGCATGTTTTCCAACATTGCTTTTCCCGTAGATTGAAATTGATCAATAAATTATTTTTTTTTTTTTTTAATAACTTATTTATTGATATTTACAACTGTATACATATATACACATCAAGTAAATTTGCTGTAAGTGATATTATGACATGATAAAAACATGTGGAGAATCTACCCATTGATAGAACTCCAAAAACATTTCTAAAG
>NW_027116380.1:0-1267 GCF_000696795.3 Halyomorpha halys | reverse complement strand
GAAACGTCGGACTTATAAGAGAAATAAAAGGTTTTGAGACTATAATGGTTAAAATTTGAATTATTTATAATATTCCCCAATAGCAGCTATAATTTTCATATACTTGAAATATTACATTTTTCCCTTTTAGGGCATACGAATATCAACGCCATGGGCTGCATTACGGGAAAGCCGATTTTCTACGGCGGGATCAGGGGAAGGGTGACCGCTACGGGAAGAGGGCTCTGGAACGCAACGCAGCTGTTCGTGAACAACAAGGAGTACATGAACAGTATCGGCTGCGAGCCCGGCTTCAAGAATAAGACCTTCTGTGTACACGTGAGTCATCAGATTAGTCCTCACTGCATTACTCAAATATAGTTATATTTTCACATTTATACAAATGATTAACTTGGAATCCTCAGACAAAATTGTACGTAGATTCCGACTATTAAAAAACTTAGAGCGGTCTAAACTTTCGATCCATTAGAAAAGACTAAACTAGAGGATTATAATAAGCCATATCTGGACCAACGTAGTTGAGCTTTAAACCTTAAAATTGTATTGTATTGATCCCTCTATTCTCAGTCCGCTGGTGTTCCTCAAGGTAGTATCCTTAGTCCCATCCTCTACACCGTCTATACACCTGACATTCAAACTAATCCTAACACTATCCTCACCACGTATGCCGATGACACATGTGTGCTCGCTGTTAATAATAACCCCAAAATCTCCAATCCCATATCACAGCTCTCGAAGATTGGTGTCGTAATTGGAGGATTAAGATAAATTCCAACAAATCCCATCAAATCACCTTTACCCTTCGTCGTAAACCTACTGACTGCCCTACAGTTTCATTTAATGTTGTTACTCTTACCCTTGTCGAACAGATCTGCAACCTTGGACTACATTTGGACAAACGATTAACCTGGAATCCTCACACCAGACTGAAAAGACAGGAAACTGCACGTCGATTTCGACTATTACAGCAATTCCAACACATTACAAAAGGCCAATCTGGAGATATGGAGTTGAGTTTTGGGGCTCCACGAAACCTTCGAATTCCTCTCGTATTCAATCTTTACAATCCAAAATCCTTCGTAAAATCCTGAATGCTCCTTACTTTGTCACAAATAAAATCATACATAAAGACCTAAATGTTCCTTATGTAACCGATCTGATATTATTTATAGCCCGAACCCGATATTATTCCTTCCATAATAAACTCCCTAACCACCCAAACCCACTAGTTTCTAACCTTGCTTCCTCTTCCATTCCTGGCAATCCT
>NW_027116379.1:6533-7168 GCF_000696795.3 Halyomorpha halys | reverse complement strand
GACAAAGTAAGGAGCATTAAGGATTTTACGAAGGATTTTGGACTGTAAGGATTGGATTCGAGAGGAATTAGATGGTTTAGTGGATCCCCATAGCTAGATTCCGTACGTCCAGATAGGCCTTATAATAGTCATGTAGATCAGTCTTTTGTAATCATTTAAGATCTAAAATACTATATGTGCGGAGATTTATCTTTCTACGGCTCTCCAGAAACGTAGATTCGAGCATCAAGTGCTTCAAATTTTAGTGATAAGTCCGACCACTACTAATGTTCCCATTGTACAATTTTAGGCAGTTATCATTCGAAACTCTTAATCGACTAGCTGTCCGTAGCTTTCGTAGAGAAACTATAAATTACCAATAATATACTATATTATAGGTACTTAGTCTGGGTGGCGGTCAATAAAGGTATTAAAATAGTAAAATAAAACTATTCATTATTAACCGTTTCGCCCCACATTGCAGGGCTCCGTCAGGGCTGTCAGATTGAAAGGAGATCACTTGTCATTTCGGTGGCTTCTTATTGTCAATTATCTTCTTCGAATATAATATATTATAATTAACATTATAATATATTTACATGTTAATAATCTTGGATTTAAAACCGACATAGCAGCTCAAAAATTAATTAAAAATT
>NW_027116379.1:3271-5356 GCF_000696795.3 Halyomorpha halys | reverse complement strand
GTGCTATCGGCTAAAGAACTAGTGGCGCAACTTAGTTCCATCAAGAAACAACTTTTTTTTAAGTGATTGTAACATTGAAGCTTAGTTTCTCAAAATTGTTTGCTTGTCTGTTGCTAAAAAAAGTGGTTACAGCAGTCACAACCTTATCTGACCAAGTTAACGATTTTTCAATTCAATTAAGACTTCCTTATGATGAACCCTGCACTAACTTATATTTTAGTATTTTTAGAGTTTCATCCATTCCTATCTATACTTTGTTTACAACAGCCTGCAAAATATGAGAATAAAACGCTTCGAATTCTTACATAAAATTATATGTTAATATAAAATTCTCAAGAAAAAAATGAACCCATTAAAAAAAAAAGCTGGAGCAAAGAAGAATTTTATATAAATTATAAAGAATAATACCAGGAGTTATATATTTCAAATATTTCCCAATATTGTGACTGGAGTGACAATGAAAATGTTTCTAAATGGTCAGTTAATGATATTACGGTTCTAGAATGTAACTAAGATGACATGGAAAGAATCGCAAAGACTAATAAGAGAAGTAATTGGTTCGCAAATAAATTAAGATAAAACAAATTATATGATTGTAAGCCAACAAATCCACCCTAAAGACGTGGGTCTAATATCTCGACTGTTCCAGATCGAAATGATAAAAAAAGGAAGAGGGGTATTTAATACAGCATACTGGATGGCTTGCTGGTGATAACTAACTTTATTATTATTTTTTTCCCGATCCCTCTAAAACAGATATAAACAGTGAATTAGTGAATGCTTTACTGTGAAAAAGGAATAAATCGTGTTGGGTATTACCTTTTAATACCTTTGGTATTTTAAGGTTACCTATAATGTTTATTTATTACTTGTGAAATATCCATTCTGAATGGTACTATTTTTAAAATCCGGAGGCCATCTAACTTTATTGGCGGACTCCGTCGGCTTATATAAACATTGAACAGCTGATAGAGCCTGTCAGCTGATATCGCAGTAACAGCTTACTGTAACTCTCCCCCCCCCCTCCAGTTTAAGAATATTTCTCGTAAACTTATTTATATACAAACGAAAGAGATATATATGAAAATACAATTGAAAAATACAATAATAGTAATTAAATAAAACTCACATCTACCTTAAAAACAATAGAAGAGAAATAAATAACTATTAGATAAAAGCGTAATAAATACAGTAATAAAGCATTATAAAATACATATATGATATAAAAAAGAATTATAACAGCACCTCAATGGTGAAATAAAGAAGACACTAAGACAAAAAAAAACTACTATATCACTAGAATGCCTCCTATTACACTTTTATGCTGGCATTGAAACAAAAAAAAAACTGCAGACAAATAGGTACATAGGCACAAGAGGTGATAATACTCCAGGCCCCCATGAAAGTGCCGTTATAGGAAGCTTCAATTGTTCGATATGGACCGTATGTTTCTTTTTTGGATCCTTTAAGCTCTCAATGGATTATTGAGACTTCAAATTACTTTGAATGGGCCCTCATACCTCTGAAGCTCTTTCCCTCTGTTAGAACCTAATTTGCTATGGTCCCAATTCTAACTTGTTCCATCAGATCCCGTACCTCGAGGTTGTGCCACTCCACTATTTTACGTTTTTCCCTCACAATTCTATCCTTTACATTATTCCACAACTTTCTTTGCGCTAAAATATTGCTGATAATTTCACCCTCTCCAATAGCTGTACCTCGATAATCCCGACGACGCCCCCTCTGTGCCACATATATGCCACTATCGCCCGCTCCATTGTATCATTGGGTTCGAGTTCTTTTTCCATTGGGTACATCCGCAAGTAGTCATTGAGTGTACTATGAAGCCTTTCTCCCCGACTCTTGGGATGTCCTGGGGTGTGAGGCGTCATATTATCTCTAGGGCTTACATTTCCTTCCTGATGCTCGCATTAAGTCCACAATGCTCTTAACACTGCTTCCACCGATCTGTCTTGTCCGGAAGCAATACATGTGATCCCAAAAACTTCAGTTTTCATTAATGGTAGTAGTAAATGATTTTTTTTAATAGTTGACATTTGTAAATAAAACGGTTGGAAATTATAC
>NW_027116379.1:0-901 GCF_000696795.3 Halyomorpha halys | reverse complement strand
AAACTTTTTCTAAAACTCTTTTTTAGTAGTAGTAAAATTATTTCCTTCAAATAATTATATAGATACATTCTCAGTGTGGTGACCTTTCCTCAATGCAATGTTCACAGAAATTTCAAATTCTATCTACATACTTTATCGCTTCAGTGTCGAGACCTGACCTCATTGTACATAATGGTTGTAGATGAGTAAGCACTCCTTTCAATTTTTGCTTCATAGTTGTCATAATTTAGAGATAATATAAGGAAAATCAGTTTAATTTTTTTTTTTTTAATTTAGGTTAGGAGCAGAAAATTTCTTGTTTTTATAGAATTATTTAAAAAACATTTCGAATAAAGATTTATTTATAATAAAACTATCAACGGTATTTTTACATATCTCCATAGCTATGTTCACTGACGATAGAGCCGTGTTCTCTCAGCATGATGATAAAACAATGGCTGGAAATACTTTGCAAAGTCACCTTAATGATATAGAACAATACTTCACTAGAAGTATGATTAGTCAGAACATTTTAAAATGTACTTTTCTCTCAGACGCCCACCAGACCAACCGGAACTAATCCTGCCAGGAATTCACCTCGTACGCCGCCCTACCTGGAATCACCATATTAATTAACATCAAACTAACTCGAACCTACGCAAGGATAGCAAGTATCTTATTCTAAATAGAAAATCAGAAACTATAGTTTGCATTTTTAAAACAATTCTGTTGTACGTCTGTGAAGTCCGGAGAGCGGCATCCTTTACGAAAAGCATAAAATTACAATCTTTTCAAAATAAAGCCCTTAGAGTCGCAGTGGATGGTTCTTGGTTTGTAAGAAATAGCCTATTGTATCGGGACTTACAACACGAGGAGGCCCCTCACCTCCGGACTTAAAATAGCTCCTTTTTAGAATGGATAG
>NW_027116378.1:0-1802 GCF_000696795.3 Halyomorpha halys | reverse complement strand
ATAATAATTAATAAAAATAAAAATTTATTTAATTTCGACCACTAGGGCCATTTACATTCGGTTTACAAAGTTAGTAGATTAAAATTGACATGTTGAGAATGTTACAATTACAAAGTGGGAAGGTTACAAATTTACAATTATAATTACATATTTACAGTTACAATTAGAATTTACGTAGTTAGTAAATTGCTATATTGAATTATCCATCCACTTATACATACTGGAATTAGAGTTAGACTATATGTGATCATAGATATTAATGATTTTTAGTTATTCATAATTATGAGAGATAGTTGACCGTGAAACGAGAAGATGGTGCGGGGTGCGGTCAAAATAAAACACAAATAAGTTAATGTAACTTATTTAATTGTGCAAACGTTTCGGTTCAATATAGAAAATAAAAAATAAAATATAAACATTTTACAGAATGGAATTAATAAAATGAAGTGATGAGAAAAGTTAGAAAATAAAATGTATACATAGGTAATTGAATAAGTAGGTAAAATAACATAATTAAGGAAATAAAATAAAAATGAAGTTACATAATGCAAAGAAGTATGAATCTATTAGTTATTAATAATTTAAAAAATTGAAATATGGAAAGGAAAAGAAAATTGAGAGAAAAAAATATATATAACCATAATAATTGAGAAAGAGGTAAAATATAAATAAAGTTTAACAAAAGAAATGAATAGAAAAAAAAGAAAAAAATATTTTGAAAACAACAATAATTGTTTAGTTATTAATAATAAAGTTAGTTATTTAGTTATTATTATTATTAAAATTAGTTATATAAATGTATACATGTTGTAACATAAATGGTAATCTTCTGGATGCATATATATTTGTGATTTCACGTTTTCAAAACATTATCCCTCGATTTTATAATTTTCAACGGATTAAGCCTTTGATAGTCTTCAAAATCTTGACTGGTTTTTGTGCAATATAGCAGCCACTTATGTCCGTTTATAATTCCTTCTCTGTCCATTTACTTTCCAATGCTTTTCCCTTTCGGATGACTAGTAAATTGTCTGCTAGAAGCCGTACAATCCACAATCTCTTGTGGTCATGCTGTTTCCCATAGATTATACTTGGGATTGGCTTTGCGACATTCAGACTCAAGGTGATCTTGTACTTGAGGTGGATACGTTCTTCGCTAAGCTCCCTTGTAAGAGTCCTTCTTATAGCACTGACTTCATGTACCTTAAATAAATATGATTTGGTACTTATGGATTCTTAGTGTGATTAGAAAGGAACAGGAACTATATAAATTTACAATGCATCAAATCGATGATTTGTTTAATCGATTCAAGGATGGAGCGCAAGCGATAATTATAGGTTCCGTATAAGATTTTTATCGTAGTATACATTTCAACGTGTAACCCTGTTGAGGGAAATAAATTAATATTTTATTCAAAACAATCAACGAAGAGAAATAATTTAATTAGTATAGGCTATATTAAGAAATTTTTTTTAAAATTATTTATTTAATGTAATTTACAACTGTACAAAATAATACAATAGGTAAATATATAGTATGTTTCATATACACTTGAAAATGGGAAGGAACCACCTTAAGCATTAATTTAAATTAGGAGGTCCCGTGGCCATCTTCTTTTCGGACGCCTCGGAGGATTTTCAGGAATTGTTAAGGATGAGAGATTAAGAATTAATGGGTTAAGATGGGTGAGGAGTTTGGGATGAAAAGACGCATATCTGTTTTGGGTCAAATCTGCAACGAATGGGATGTTAAGGTCTTTGTGAATGAGTTTATTTGTGACGTAATAAGGAGCATCAAGGAT
>NW_027116377.1:0-4121 GCF_000696795.3 Halyomorpha halys | reverse complement strand
CCTTACTTCATCCATTACCTCTAGGATTTCTTGTGGACTTTTGTTCTTGACAATGGTTTATTACTAGTTTTTAGGCAAATTGTTCCTGAAAATGTTGCTTTCATCTCCTGAGGGCGTTTTTTATATCTTCATCACAGTTTCATTGTTTTCCTTTTCAGTTCTGATGGGTTTGATTAGCTTTCCTTTCAACATTACAATTTTTCACCAAAATGTTCTAGAAGATTCATGATGGTCCTCACTCAGCTTTTTACCGAAATCCTCCATAACCTTTTATAGGACCTGGTTTATGTATTTCAGCATCTCTTACTACTTTGACATCGGTAAAACATTTCCTTTTATGCCAATCATATATGAAATAGTCAATTAAACATTTTGTTTCAGTAAGATTTTAGACTTAATTAGATCTCCTCGCTATTGCGGATTGAATATCTAAAGTGGAAATCATAATGATTTTTCAAATGAGGTTGTCCATTGGCAAATTGACTAACTTTAATCAGAATGCTATTATTATTACTATCCGGGTTTTCTCGCCATTGCGGGTTGAATATCTGAGGTGGGGGACCTAGAAGTCCCACCTTAATATTCTGTTTTTTTTTTTCATATATTTAATAATTTTCGCACTATACGTGCAGTGTCTAAGAGCCTGTTGAGCCTCTCTTAGCACGTCCATAGGAACCCCCATAACATTGATTTTGGTATGAGACCATTCGTAGATATTATGAATGGAATAGTGGTAACACCTTCCAATTTATATATTTCTTTCAATTCTATCGCCAATCCCTGCTATTTGCTCAGTTTTTCTCCCACAGTGGACCTTATATTATTATCGTTGGGGATCCCAACATCAATAAGTTCCGCTTTCTTTTTTCTTAGGTCTATAAGGAGGATGTTTGGCTTATTATGGCGTGCTGTGTGGTCTGTAATAATTGATTTATCCCTATATAGCCTGAGAGAACCTTTTTGGAGGAGTTTATTTGGGTGGTACTTGTAATAAGGGCTCTTATCTTCAATTAGGCTGTACTTCACAGCCAGAGCCTGATGCAATATTTTGGCCACATGGTTGTACCTCTGCAGATATTCATTACCAGCCAGCACTCCACATCCACCAGTGATATGTTGGATTGATTCGAGCGTTACTGAGCATAATCGACACTTATCTGGTGTTGTTGCGTCTTTAAACACACGCTTCCTATATGATCTCGTGGCAATCACTTGATCTTGAATAGCAACCACAAATCCCCCTGTCTCGGAGAATAGCCTTCCAGCTTTTAACCATTCAACTGATCTCTCTTTGTCTATGAAGGCTTCGTTCAGTTGGCTATAGAATCTCCCATGCAGAGACTTGCTTTTCCATTCTGCCAGTCGTTCATTTTGTGATACGATTGTTGATTCAACACCTTTGCTCAGATTAAGTGCAGTTAAACCAGAGTCCATCTTTGTGATGGCGAGACAAACCCCTGTTGTTTTTGAGAGAAAGTATTGGCGTAGGGTCTCTTCCTGTTCGCGGCAAGCTTCTTCAATATTTAGCAATCCACGTTCTCCTTCTTTTCTAGGTAAATACAGACGAGCTGTAGAATATATTGGGTGGTGGGTCCGTTCTTGTGTGAGAGTTGTTCGTACAAGGCGATCCATCTCCTGTAGGCTTGTATTTGACTATTGTACTATGCCGAAGTTATAACTAAGAGCTGGTATAGCCCACGTGTTGATGGCCTTGATTTTTTGCTTCCCAGTTAGTTGGGTTTTGAGCACTTTTCGTAACCTAAATTTGAGCATTTTTAGAAATGCTTATTACATATATTTTCGAGATATTTTAAGATGCTGTTGTATGCCCAAATATTTATATAATTTATTAACTTCAAGTTTTTTTATGAGCTCTTCTTCATGAACCAGAATGTTCTGCTTACTAATCCCTTTCCCCATGAACACTGCACATTTATCAATGCTAAATGACATTCCTATGTCTTGTATAAAAGATTGAAGCTGTTTCATCTACGATACTATATTTTGTAGTTCTTTATTTTTCGCGTATAGTTTGAGGTCATCCATGCACAGCTGTGGCTGACTGTGGACCTCTCGTCGTCGATGACAACCTTATATCCCTCCTTATTCTTTCGAAGAATCCTGCTTAATGAAAATAGCGCCATGCAGAACCAAATTGGGCTTAGACAATCCCCTTGGTATATTCCTCTCAGTATTTTGATTTGATTGGCCGTGCAGGTAGCTCCGACTTTCACCGTAGTTTTCCATTCTGCCATCAGGTTTGAAAGGATTCTGCTTATATTAGTATGAATCATGTATATATCAACAAATTTTAGTAGCCAGCTGTGTGGAACAGAGTAAAAGGCCTCTTTATAATCAATCCAAGCCATAGAAAGACTTCCCTGTTTTTTCAAGACTTGTGCAGCATTGAACGAATCTATAACTAAGAGCTCCTTACAACCCCGAACCCGCTTTTTGCACCGTAGCTGTTCTATAGGAATCATATTCTCATTTTCAAGGTGTTGATATATCTTGGTCGCCAGGATAGAAGTGAGAATTTTATATAAACCATTTAAATACGTTATTGGCCGGAAGTCTTCACGTAGGTTTAATTCATTGTTCTTTGGAAGCATATAAGTGATGCCATCAGAGAAACCATCAGGGGGCTTTTGCGTGTCATCAAGTATTTCCTGGTACTCTTTGGTTAGCAACTCATGCAAGCAATGATTTTTTTTAATCCAATAATTATTATTATTATTGAAACAATAAAGTTGATTATTCGAGGATATGTTGATCAGTGCTCGTAGAAGAGAAGAGAGTTCTCTTTACATATCTTAAATAATATTGACTTTAATGGGAGCGCAGTGTCACTGTTGTAAGTCATAGTGGTTCAAATTCAAAGTACTCGAGTTCGAATCAGGTAGGGCGGAAAACTATTTTATGTTACACTGTAGAGTGTAAGTGAGTCTACCCTGTGGGTTCTGGAGCCCTCCTGGTGTCCACCCAACCTCATAAAGTGGGTAACCTTCATTGGGGAAAATCTGACAGTTGACCCTGATCTTAAAAAATCATCTCCTTGTTCTAAAAACAGTACTTTCAAAATAATGAAAGGAGGAGTTATACGTGGGTCGTAGCGGATAAATTTAATTTCTTTGACTTAAATACATAGAACTACACTACTGAACTATGTTTCTAAAATGTTTTTTTTTTAAATTTATTCAAGTTAATTAGTTATTATTTGATTTAAAACTATCTAGTAGACGAGTGGGTCAATAAAGTTTAAAACATTTTTACGAAGCGACGAAAGACGTATGAAAAATATATGTTAAAGAGCGTTGATATGACTCAAAGATAATAAAAGTGTAGATATAAATCTGTGAATAGTATAGAGCTGACAGATACAATAAGAAAGAGGAACTGTAAAACTATGATATATAGAAGGCCGTATAACTTTTACTGCTCCTGAGCCTTTAAAAACTGCAGATAACTATTACGACTTTCTGTATCACAGCGATCCGGTCGTAAACTGTTAACTGCTCTTAACAGCTACCGACTTAACAGATATCGGTATCTGGTAAGTATCCTTCCAGGTTTATACTTTATCTCATTCTCTCACTCCATCTCCCTCATTCTCAATATGTTTTAGGATAAGGGGATTAAAAGCTTTTCGTTCCTGGTTCTGATATAAATTTTAGAATATATTTATTAAAACTGGATATTCCATTTAAATTTGTTAAATATCAATATTAATTGTTAAACAAGTATGTCCTTTATCCAGCTCCGCTTAAACACTGTGAGTGTGTTACCTTGTGTGAGTACTATGACCATGCCATTCATGTATGTATGTGTTATCATTGAAGTTGCCAACGATTGTCGTTTGTTTTGTATGTGCACCTGAACAGTTGGCATGTAAAGTTATGTTGCTGACATCAGAAGGTTATTGTTATGTTTCTGAAAATATTGAACTACTAATAAACTAATAAAGATAAACTGACCAGATAAAAACAAGTATGTACATTGTATGTTAACGCAAACAAATATGATATAACAAAAATTAATCGACAATAGTTTGCCCTCCTTGATTCCTGGATTCCCCTCAAAGCTTTATCCCAAATCTTCTCTAATAACCCTCTTGTTCAAGA
>NW_027116376.1:0-1266 GCF_000696795.3 Halyomorpha halys | reverse complement strand
CAAATAGTAGATAATTATACTATTTTATTGAGCCAACGTTTCGCCCCACGTTGCAGGGCTTCGTCAGGGCTGTCAGAAAACAAAGTGACCAAAGTGGTTAGGGATGTGGGATGTGAACAAAGTGGTCACTTTGTTTTTTGACTGCCGTCAAAACAGCCCTGACGAAGCCCTGCAACGTGGGGCGAAACGTTGGCTCAATAAAATAGTATAATTATCTACTGTTTGAGTTTTTTTTTTTACCGCACCCGGACCATATTCCATTCATCTAAAATAAATTGTATAAAATTACTATTTTACACACATTTAACATATATATTTTAAATTATTTTATCCCATCTTTAGGTCAAAAATCAAATATGATAGTTTCTTGGGCGTTTCATGGATATTGCATTCTCCTTCTTCAGCAACTGTAATTTAATTTTTTTTTTTATGGGTTTTCACAATTGCATACAGTTAATTAGTTTTATTTCCAATTACTTAAAAAAAAATTGAAATTAATTTGAAAAATTTATTTGAATATTACCGCGTGATAATACAATAACAAAACTGTTAATTGAAAAGAAAAAATAAATAAAAATTTCAAAATGAACTTGGCTGTTGTTGAAATTTTGCCTCTTATTTATTCCTAATTTTGTCTATTTCAAACCTTAAAAAATGGTGTAAAATAAGTTTTTTTTCACAATTAAAATTATTCATTCATATAATTACAAAAATTTTTAATTCCTTTATCCGGACCATGTAAAAAATTAAAACACTTATTTTAAATAACTTTATATTTTTCTTAGACTTTTGGTGAATATTGCATCCCCCACTGAAGCATCAATATAAATTATATTTATATTTAAAAAAACATTTGTATTAATTTTATTTCTAATAATTGGCAAAACTAAATAAATAAATTAGTTTCTTAATATCATTTTGCTTATTTACCTAATCTGACCCAGTATTATAAAGAAAGTCGCAGATTTTTAAATATACGTTTTAAATTAAAACGTTCTAGAAGAAAATAGATTATTTAAACGCTATAGTGTTTTAATTGTTTATCTTAATTCAGGATATAAAAAAAAATCGTATAATAGAGGTCAGTTAGTAAAATAAATATGTATATAATTATATTTTTTTCAATGACATCTATTACAATAAAATAAAGCTGAGGTGACACAAGTAATAAAATAACGAGGTAGAACAGGGGCAGGAAATAATGCTTTGCCTGGCTTATTAAACTGCTTTAGGCCGATAGAGGAAATTTAAAAAGAGTTCCAGCGG
>NW_027116375.1:1588550-1597333 GCF_000696795.3 Halyomorpha halys | reverse complement strand
ACGGTAAGTGAAATTTAAAAAAATGATAATATTAATATAAATTAATGATATAAATGAAAAAAATAAATAAATAAACTATTTATTTGTATTCGTACATATTTCTTTAGGCTATCAAATATTTCCGTAATGTGAGGGGTATTATCGTTTAATAAAGTAGCCAAATGGTATGGCAGTCCGGTGTCTATCAAATGCTTCCAGTCTGTCTGTATGTGTAGTCAGTGGTGCGTTATACTGTCTACATGTTGGTTTACATATCTTTAGTTTAACATATTAAAGCGTGTTAAATGGAGAAATATTTCCTTCTTTTTGCATGTCAAAACGATAGAACATATAACATGGTTGAGAGTCTGTTACTAGGTCTGTTAAATGGAGAATGACGTCACGCAATAAACCAGCTGAGCTCGTCACCATTTTGTTTGTTGTAGTAGTAACAAGCAGTGTAGTATTATACATATTACTTGCTCTCTTCCTAAGAAGCTAGACACTCAATAGCCAAACTTTCACTTTTCACTCAATTTAGACACGTTTTAATAAATTATTTTAATCAAAACTTAGAAGTAAACAATAACATGAAGTTTTGGAAAGGTTATAAAACAAGTTGCTCAGAAAATCCGCAAGGAGCTCTTATAAATTTAATATTTAACATGGCTTTAAATAGGGCTTCTCAAATCCTATACTTATTACATTTAACATGGTAAAACATTTTACATTTAACATAAATTAATGAATACCCTAGTAAGTATTCTTGCGTTAGTCTTGTGTGTCCAGTTCGTAGTCTGGTCAGTATTACTCCGTATCATCTGTAACTTTGGGTTGATGTCCTCCAAGGATGTACTGTACTGTACTTACTCTTAATTTGTTCTCTGGTTACAAGTTCGCTGCCATTTCTTTAATATCTGTATTATCATCAAAGGATAAAGGTCGTTGTGGGGGCAATCTAAGCAGTCGTTGGGATCAGTGATGCAGCTTGGTTAGCTTTACAATTTACATTTAGATTTAATAACCTTATAAGGAATAAATATTTGTTCCATTTTATGAAAAACATTTCAAACGTTTTCTCTTATATATCCAGTTCTAATTTATTTAATTAGTCCCGGTTTGTGCCCTTCGATGAGGTTTATAGAGCCAGAAATTACTCCCAAGTTTCGTATTGAAGTTATTTCAAGGTTTTTTTTTTTTGTTAATTTTTAGACCAAAACATTTTATTTTCGATTTTTTTTTAAAATTCATCTTCTTATTATTATTTTTAATAATGTTATTTCAAATGTAATTAAAGTCCCTACAAAAAAAAAAAAATCATTGAATCTGGAAAATTATTATTTTACCCATATTTAAAAAAAGAATTTTATAATATTTAGGCAGGTTTTTTTTTTTGTAATTTCATTTATTTTTTATTATAATTTGAAAACTGTAAACTACCGAACATTCTAAAAAAATCATTTAAATGATAGTTCATTGCCTAGATAGATCCTTATTGGTCCAATATTAGTAATGAGACATGAAGCAGTTTTTGTATTACAGTTTTATGGAGTCTGTTGATGTCCCTCATGGTAGTATCTTCTGTCCCATTCTCTACACCGTCTATACAGCTGACATCCCATTAAATCCCAGCACAATCCTCACCAGATATACCGATGACTTCTTGCAGTTAATAATAACCCTTTAATTACATCCCAAACCCACGAAGAATGATGCTGAAATGGAGAATAGAAATAAATAGCAACAAATCACATCAAATCACTCTTACTCTTCGTCGTAAACCTGTTGACTACCCTACAGTATACTTTAATAATGTTTCTCTTGACCCGTTAGAACAGATCCGCTACATTGGACTACATTTCGACGAACGAAAAACTTGGAATTCTCGCACAAAACTGAAAAGACAGGAAACAGCAGGTCAATTCCGACTATTACAGCACTTACTAGACAAACGGTCTAAACTTCCAACTCATTACAAAAGACTGATCTACATGACTGTAATAAGGACAATCTGGACATATGGAGTTAAGCTTTGGGGCTCCACTAAACCTTCGAATTCCTCTCGTATCCAATCCTTAAATTAAAAATCCTTTGTAAAATGCTCAATGCTCTTTACTTTGTCACAAATGAAATCATACATAAAGACCTTAATGTTCCATATGTAACCGATCTAACCCGATCCAGAAATCAATTCTTCCATTACAAACTCTCTAACCACCCAAACCCACTTTGTAACCTTGCTTCTTCTTTCGTTCCTGACAATCCTCAGAGGCGTCTGAAAAGAAGATGGCAACCAGACCTTCTAATGTAAAAACGTTATTAGAGTCCTACCATTGGGTAGTTTCTCTACACGGATGTATCATTCCAATGTAAACTTAGATCAAATTTAGTGAATGTATAAACAGTTTTATGGAATCCGTAATTATGTCAAATAATTAATTGAATCATTTATCCAATATGTCAATAAATATTAATTTTGTATGTTTAATTTTAACTAAATATATTGATTGATATTAAACTTCTAATTATGTTCAATTAATCGGTATGGATCCCCAAATCTAGCAATATGGGAATATTGAAGAATTATGGTATTTACATGATTATTAATCGAATACCTGAATAACAATTGAAGTATCTAGTGAGTATCTAATACTTAAAAAAAATATCATTTACCTTCATTAAAAGTTGCCTACATTTTAATATATTGAATGGTAGTATTATTATAATTAATAACAATCCATGTTATGAATGAGATTATTTTAGCACCAAGGGATTTGTAATAATGCGTAAGATTTAAAAGCCAACCGCCATATTGGAGAGTTGTCGGAATTCATTCAGGTCAGAGAGGACTTTCCCTTCCGGAAGGACAACAGAGGCCACTTAGTAGACAAAGGGCCAGTTCCTGACCCTTCAAGATCGACCCTTATTTGTTGGGGGAGTGGCAAAGTCCAGGAAGGGGGGCGTACCATCACTTTCATTTCAACTACCAAATTGATAAGGGATAATCCTTACAATAAAGAATTAATTATTAAAATATAGATTCGAATGCGTGTAATAATCTATCAATATTTTACCCTTACATTAACTTTGTATCGTTTTATTGTGGCCCTGATGAACACCTTCAATGTTGGTCGAAACGTTTTCAAAACTCCTTTCATAATAACGGTCAATCATCCATATATATTATAAAAAAAAAAAAAAAAAGCAAATATATCCATGAGTTATATATATATATATATATATATATATATTGAATTTTACGACTATACCTAATAATACCTTTAGTAAATTTGATTTGGCCATCTTCTTTTCAAGCGCCTCGGTAGAGTGACAGAAATGGCAGAGGAAGCAAGGTTAGAATCTAGTGGGTTTGGGTGGTTAGGAAGATATCTGGTCCGGGCTAGATCGGTTGCATCTTGCAAATTGAGGATTTTATGTATTTTTTTATTCGTAACAAAGTAAGGAGCATTAAGGATTTTTTTTGGAGAAACTTTAGACTATTTGTCTAAGACGGTTTCCTGTATTTTCAGTCTTGTGTGAGGATTCCAGGTTAGGGGTTTTTCCAGTTGCAGCTTAAGGTAGTGGAATATAACTTTATTAAAGTTTTTTTTTACTAAATAAACGTGTCCTATGAAAACTGACGTTTCATATGAAACGACCCGATATAATTTATGGATTATAACTCGTTACGTTCACAGAACCCAGTTTAAACCTCTTTTGAGCAGAAGATATGACAGATTATGACACACAACTTGTTGGAATGGGGTAAAATTCGTTGAAACAAGGGAACCCCTTAAATAAATCAAGGAAAAGGGACATTAAAGTTTAAAGAAGGCAGTTAGAGATAGCAGTAGGGTGGTGTGGGGGGAGAGGGGGAGGAGATCTAGGGGCACAATCTCTCCCAACACAAAATCATTAGGCCCTAATGGGAGGGTCCATGTCTTCAGCCAGGGTAGTAGTGCTCTGTCAGCGAGCTATTAGGGGTTCCACTTCCTAGTTAGTAATTGTTATTTTTAGGAACAGGCTATAAATTACTGACTATAATAGTCATAATAATGAAAAAAAAATGAATACTTTTATTATACTTGTTTGTTTTTTAATGATATTCATTTTATATTATTAAATATTAATCAAAACGCTTAAGGAAAAAAAACCGTTTAAATATAATTAATCCCACACTTTAACATAAAACTATATAATAGGGGCATTCGCGGTCTTTAGTTTAACATGTTAAAGCGAGTTAAATGGAAAAACTCATCTTAAATGGAGAAATATTTCCTTCTTTTAGCAAGTTAAAACGATATAACATGGTTGAGAGTCTGTTAATAAGTGTTAAATGAAGAATGACGTCACGCAACAAACCAGCTGAGCTCGTCACCGTTTTGTTTGTTGTGTTAGCTTATTATTTGCTCGTTGTTTGTGTTTTGATTATGTTAGTATTGTTTTGGATGTTTTTATGACTAATAAAGCAATGAATAATAATAATAATGTAATGACAGTTGTCAATTAGCTCATCTTGATTCTCTTCCTCACAAGTTAGAAGATCAACAAGGTACTCAATAGCCAAACTTTCACTTTTCACTCAAAAATTTAAATCAAAATTTAAAAGTAATCAATAACATGAAGTTTTGGAAGGAAAGGTTATAAATAATGTTGCTCAGAAAATCCGCTAGGAGATGCACATTTAACTTGACTTTAAATAGGGCTGCTCACAATCCTATACTTATAACATTGAACATGGTAAAACATTTTACATTTAATACGACCTCATGAATACCTCTAATGAAAACTCATCACAATTTTATTCTGTACCCATAAACTCCACACTTTTGTAATGTTATGTCCTTTTCTATTATTATCTTTCTGTGCTATGTCAATTCTATAATGTTTGTATCTTGTTTTTTCAATCAGCTAATAAAAAGTTGTTTAAAAGAAATACTTGGAAAATGGAATAATAAAAACCATCAAATTCCTGCCGAATCCAATCCTTACAGTCCAAAATCCATCGTAAAATCCTTAATGCTCCAACATATTATACATGCAATTTTTATATATAATATACTGAGTCTTTTCCCTTTGATTGCCTTGTAGCATTATAAGGTATTGATATGAGTCCAGCTAAGGTAGTATAGTCTAGCTACAGCCTAAGGCTACGCATTGGAATTAATGGAGAATGAAGGGACCGTTCCATAGAGATAAAAAAATATATTAAACCAAGAAGAGGTTTAAGATAATTAAACCGAGCAATATTTAAAAAGAACCTAAACTGAAGGTACCTATTAATTTTAAAAATAAAATTGACACAGTAACTATTATTGTGAAATTTAATGAAAACAATTGATAACGGTTTCAGTCCCTGCAAGTACAGGTACGTGGCGTCAGGTGGACACGATAGCGCCAGTGGACCACTGTACTAAGCTGTTTTTACAATTCTCGACAGATAGGTGTTACTTAAATTGTGAAAACTCTATAAACAAATTACTCAAGCATATATACTCTGAATTCCACACCTATTTCAATAACAGATAAAAAAAAATTGATTGCCTTAAATGAAATTTGATGAAAAGGGCGCAAAAAGCAGGCGGCCGCAGAGCCGTAGATTTTTTTTTTGCCCTACCATCGCAAAATGCCCGAGGCTTAATTGAAAAGCGGCAATAATGACAAGGTAATATAAGTAATACAGGGCCAATATATCCCCCTCCCCCCGCCCCTGATTAGGGCAAAAACCGACCAATATCCTCCGCTAATTTACCGGATTAATTTAACCCGAAGCCTCATTGGCCCCGCGGGTTTAATTTAACCCGTCGCCATATTGACAACTCGGGATTATCTGCTTTCTGATTGGGCGATCCCCTGGCCTACTGGCTCCATCTCGTCCCTTCCATTTATCAAGTATCCCAATTGAATCGCCTCTGCTTAGTCTAGTTTGATTTATTTAAGTATGCTTACTGATATGCTCTATAATTGGCTATGCTAATGTTATGTATATATATATAGTGAGGTGTAGACATACATACAGTTTACCGTAGATTAATGATTGGAGAAGATTGTCGGGGGGTGCGGTCAGCAAAGAACAACATAAATAAACAAAACCATATTTATTTATATATGTATATATAGTTGACCGTAAAAGTTGATATATAAGAAGATGGTCAGGGTTGCGGTCAAAAGTGAAACAAAAATAGTTTACAACATATTAGTATACGCGACGTATTTGAAATCGTTATAAAACCGTTATACAGCTTGCTACCTACCTCCTCCCCACTCCACCGCACTTCCGCTTCAATGTTTCTGTCTGTTCAACTTATTTATTTGGACAGGTATGTTGTCTTATTGTTATTTTATATCATTATTATTATTATTTATTTTTATTTTTATTATTCTTTCATGACGTTTATTTTATCTCTGTATATTTATATATATATTACTTATTTATGTATAATTATTATTTTTGCATGGCGTTTATTTAATCTCATTTTTCCTTCCTTTGCCAGAACCGGATACCATTCCTCCATGATAAACTTCTCAACCACCCAAATCCACTTGTTTCTAACCTCCATTCTCCTTCATTACCTAATAATCCTCCTAGGCGTCTGAAAATAAGATGGCCTCGAGATCTTCTCCTCTAGAAATGTTATTGGAGTTCTATCAGTTGGTAGATTCTCCGCATGTTTGTATCATGTCACTATGTCACCTACAATAAATTTACTTAATGTATATATTTGTATACAGTTGTAAATAACAATAAATAAATTTTTATATTATTTCATATTCTTGATACAAGGTAATTTTTTATTAAATAAATCAAAAATTCATATCCATTTCTGTCTCAACACTTTATTTTTCACCAGTTCAACGTTTCGGGAATTCCAGCCATCTTCAAGGACATCTAAATATTTAACAGCTATATTATATCTTCATTATTAACACTTACAACAACAACATTATTCACTATATAATATAACATACCTTCAATACAATTTCTTCCTCACATTAATTTAAAGTTTTTTTTTGGTTTTTTTTGCAGGCTATTTTGCCCAGGTCGTTTTCTTTATTATAAGTTAAAAGCCTATTCAAACAATCAATTATTAGAGAGTCATATTTATTATTAATAAGTTAACTAAGCTTAAGTCTAGTTACCTATTTATTTAAAATTTAAGATCATTAAATGTTAATTTTCCTCTATAAGATTATCAACAATCAATACACCACCATATAACAAATCATTTATAACCTCCCACTCACACAGGTCTGCCTTGTTTTAAAATTAATTTATTTTATTTTAAATTGCATTTTTGTCTCAATTTGGTATTTATTCTAATTTTCAAAATTCCATTATTACATTTAATTGTAACTAGTAACAAATTTCTCCATTTATTTTTATAAATTTATTTTGTTTAAAATCTTTGCATAATGTTGGTTTAAATTTTTAGTATCTGTTTTAAAATTAACTATGTAATTGATGTTCTCTGATATATAAATTGACTCAAGTATTTTTCTTTTGTATAAATTGTTTTCTTTATGTAAAATTATGGTGTTATCAAAATCAAAATTATGTTGATTTTTGGCTGTATGCTGTACAAATGCTGTTTTATTTGGATCCTTTTCTTTATTTCTTGTATCATTTTTGTGTTGATATATTCTATCCCCCAACATTTGCTTAGTTTCACCTATATAGATCGCTGGACAATTTAAACATGGAATTTTATATATTAATCCCGATTGACTTTTTATTTCAATTTTGTCCTTTACATTGCTATATTATATTACATTGCTATATCACGAGAACTATTTAACGTAAATAACTCTATTAGGGCACATAGTTTAGGAAATTTACTTTTCTTTAAATGACATTCTCTTAGGTTTTCTTGTGTTGTTGGTGGTTTTAAAGATATAGAGCTCCGAATAAAAAATAAATTATTTTTAACGTTTTGAAACAGCCGCTATTTTTTATTCCCCCTACCTATACTTGGCACACTCATCAATATTTACTATTAATTGTACATAGTTTCCATTAAAGTAATCAAAAATTGGTGTGGGATAACTGCATTTTTTCTCCTCTTGGGCTCTTGTACTATATAACCTTCCAGAGAAAATCCTGGAACATTTAGCCCCAAGACAATCGGATGAAAGGTATTGCATAAAGTACCAACAAACATATATTCATTTTTATATATTAGATTATAATTTATCTCATACAGTTTTTCAATTATTTAGATTATGCTGTTATTTATATTAAAATCAGTTGAGTGGCTTGTTATAGGGTTCTGTTTGAAGGTACTTGTATAATGGGAGTACAACGTTCTCCCTCTTCTCTTGTAAAATGAATATGAAAAACTCCTTTACAGGCTGAGGTCGTGGAACAGCCTTTGCTGCTAAAATCTGTTTACCTTTACGGGACTTCAAAAGGTCAGGAAAAAGGGTTCGTGAAAATAAAATTCTGTTGTCACGTGCAAAACAAGCACGCTCGGCTTAGAGGCAGGGAATGATTAAATTATTTTAACTTTTTTCGGTCATTTGGACCACAAAATTTATTTATTTCGATTATTTAAAAAAAAATTAATTATCACTGTACTTGTAATTATAGTAGTGTCATAATAACGATTTTATAAATTTACAAAATTAATAATTTAAACTTTTTAAAAAGTTAATTAAAGCAAGGTTCTGTTTTCCAGTATCAATTAGTCTACGCAGTTTTACAATTTGAGGCGCTTTTTAAATATTAAGGATAGTCAGGAATGGAAGAGTAAGCAAGGTTAGAGACTAGTGTGTTTGATGATTGAATGATTTGCATAAACCTTTTT